>NW_016910777.1:278263-287764 GCF_001483705.2 Eufriesea mexicana
ACACGACGCAACGAGTTTACCGAGTTTACTCCTGTCCCGATATACGTGGAACTCGGACTGCTTCCCAGTTCCTGAGAGCAATTACTCCTGTCTACTATAATTACGCGGCGTTGCACCGGCGTTACAAGGTACTCGTACGTCGCTAGATAAGGTCAGGACACGACGGCCCCTTTTCTCCACCCCTTGTCCGCGGCCTTTCCCGCTCGTCCTTTTGCAGCCTCCTCGTCGACTGTGTATCCCGATCGAGGCACAGGCGAAATTAATCAGCAATAAATAAGGAACCTGTTACACGGATAATAATTTAACGCTGATTTAATTAGTCGGCTTAGCACCGACTTTATCTCTTATCGTTCTCTCGGAGATACAACAGGTTTCCAGCAGTAAGAGCATCGCGGGAAGAATCGAAAATCTCGATCCAACGATTCATGCGCGTAGGGATGATTTGTGGGGATAATTGTTGCGAGCTCGAAGACGTAGCTTTTGTTTTTGCGAAGATTGAAAGGATCGTGTTTATTCAAAAATAGATTACTCGCTGCAATACGATAACTAAACGTTGCGTGATGAACTACCCCGTCAGACTCGGATCCAACATTCACCCCCTCTGACTACACTGACTCTCGCAAAACTGCACTGAAAATTTGTAGAAATGATTCGTGAGAATAATTGTCGGTGTTTGTAAAATTACTGAGACATTTACGTAATCTTGTCAACCTAGTTACAGCGTTTCAATGCATACTGTAATCTATTTCTAATAAACATAGTCTTGCAATCTGTAAAAAGCCGACATCTCGATCTCGCGACTATTACCCCCATAAATCATACCTACATTCGTTTCATCCGAGCAACCCTGCCGAGAATTGTTTCGTTGCACTCGTGTCGAATTTGCAATACGATAACTGGATTTTAAACAAATAATAGATTTGCGGAAAATACAATTTGCTACGAGGGTGGTTGGATTGCAGATTATAGCTTCGATTACTCCATATTCTATTAGGAGTAACGTTTGAACTCGATCTATCTATTTATATCCTCCTATAGCTGCACAGGTAAATATTCTTATTTCTTCGTTCATTATTGAAATCGCTGGAGTTATTAAAATTTATTAAAAAATACAGTGCGTAGAGCAATTAGGCGTTAAACAAAGGACGAGGGTTATGGTTGCCAGGGACTACCCTGACTCTCTCACGGCCATTTTCATTTTGTTATCTGCCGATCTATTAATTTATTTCTTCGCGTAATGTCACGACGCGACCTTCCTCTCGATTCCTACGCACACGTGTCTCCCGGAAACGTATTTCACAGGATTTTGCTACGAGGAAATCGCGGAGGAAGCGGATAATTAAATTCGAACACGGCTGTACTGGTTTCCACGGAGATGTCCTCTAGAAACCATCTCTAGGAACCTTCCCGATGTTCGTTTCAACGATGCAACTCGTGCCGCGTTATTCATGTTCCTCGGATGCTTTCGCTTCGACAGCGAAAGCACCACGCTGTCTCATCCTTCGAGTTTCTCGAAAAGAGAGACTTTGATACAGGATACTTTGTTATGCTTCGATAACATCCTCGTTACACCGAAGTACGTACTCGAGTTTACACCGAAACGTCGATCCGTCGAGATTATGGAATCCTCAGTCTCGAGTTTAGTTTCAATCTGGAAAGAGAAAACTAGGCGACAGAAGGCTAATATTTCCATCAATGTCGCATTCAAAATGTTACCAAAATCTTTTCCTTCCTTCTCTACGAATTACGGTGAAATTTAACAACGCTGAACCCTCTGTGTTCGCAAACTTTTCTTCGATTGTTATATTCTAATAATCGTCAATGATAATAGCAACGGCGATAACGATAATAATTAGCAATTATTAAACCTCGGATTTCCGATTAAAATAAAAGGTTTCGACTAACTAGAATTTGCTTCAGAACTACCGATCCAGTGAAAATGACTGGTCCCAGAATTTTCCTTTTTCCAATTACTAAAAACATATACCTGCTTTTCAAGGAATTACCGTTGGCTCGTATTGGAATAGAGCTGTAATTAATACATTTGCTTATCTTCGTCGTACCACTGAAATTACTATGATCTATGCTCGCTGTGTTTAGATTCCCGTTAACCCTTTGACTGCGGCACATTTTTGGAGAAAACCACCGATAAAGATGGCGCGATGTTCGACAATTGACTGAACAATATTGAAACAATTGCCGATATTCGGATGCCACGTTACATTCCACGTGGAATCGTGGTAAAACAGCAACAGTGTTACAGTAAGAAAAACGTAGAGGGTGTACATTTACATGTCTCGTAATCCAAGGGTTAGGGAACGAAAATTCTACCATTTTCCCAGAACGACGACTGAGACTTGGCCTGTTGAGATCAACAGATACGATGCAACGTACACGGGAGCACTAATTTCGAAAAATTCGCGGAGACAAAGAAAATGCAAAATGGGGTATGCTTTTATTGCCGAGGAGTCGGTCGGTCGAGTGTACCACGTTGAATTTTAGTTCTATACTTAAGAATGCCCAAGGACCGGCCACTCGAAATACACCGATTTATATTTACGATTTTTCGCGAAACGAGAATATGATTTTCATTTTTAACGATTCAAAAACAAATTTGTAAATCGACCACGTAAGCCGGCGGCCGGGGATGGTGAGGAATTCGCGATTTATTCGACATGGTCGCCGGATGTTCCCGAAAGCGGACGTATATGCACGAGCAAAGAAGCATAACCGAGGGCCGTGTTTGGTCATAAGCGGAGACCAGCGATCTTGGCCAGCTCGACAAACGTCCGGCCAAACCAGCGGCCAAACTTTGCACACGATCGCACGGTTCGCCGCGAACCGGTGTAAACACTTTGCACGCAACCTGGTTCCTCTGTGCCCAGTCCGCAATATCCTCTCGAGAGCGTGATCGTGGTCGCATCAAATTGTCTCTGAAAGGATGTGGCGACAATATCCTAACTCGACCCGTTATTAAGGAATATTGGATCAGGTGCGGCCAGTCGTGTCGCCCTCCGCGCGACAACTTCCAGCGCTGAAATGTTCAGCAACTTGGTCATCGCTGAAATTGAAATCTCGCAACAGACCGGGGCAAAGGGACCGTTTCGATTTGCCTCGATTAACGTGCAAACGACGAGTCTCGCTGCTCGTAAGAATCAAGAGCTCGAAAGGGCTGGATTTCGTGACCTGATAGGACTTTTCAAACTGACTAAATCACCGCCATTAAACTATTTTTTTAATTGCGAGTTTTTGCACTTTCGTATTAGCTGTTTGATGTATCACTTTTAACTCGTAACTGCTTATTACCGTACGAACGTTTCTCGTTTTACATCTCGTTTTACATCCCGTTTTAAACTCCCAATTAAATGTTTCACTTCGTATTCAGTTTTATCATTTTGATCGCTTAACTTGGCCATTTTTTTCTTTCTCGGGATTATTTTCCGCTTTTCCGTTCATTGGTCGCTTGATTTGAAGCGTAATACGATAAGGCAGAAGAAGAAAACAAAGATCACGAGGATGGCGAGGAAGAAGAAGAAGAAGACGAAGATGACGAGGATGACAGGAAAGAAGATAAGATGTCCGGGAAGAAGAAGAAGAAGAAGAAGAAGAAGAAGAAGAAGACGATAACGACGAAGAAGAAGAAGAGAACAAGTTCTCGGAGAAGAACGAGGAAAGGACACGGCGGAGGAGGTGTCCGCGTGACGCTGGACGAGGCCGAGAGGCGAATGGAAGGTAAGAATGTATTCGGCGCACCTGCTCGCAGGCTTCGGTTCTGAAAGCGAGACGAGCTGGACCGTGTACGCGAAGAATCTTCCGCCGGCGTGCGGATGACGCTCGCGTCCCGAAGACGAGCCCTCGACGAAAGGCGAAACGAGACGGAGCACGAGGATCGAGAGAGTGGCCGCGGGATGACTGGAAGAAAGAGGGAAAAGGCCGGACGAAGAAAGAGCAAGAAGTGGGCTGGACAGGTGGAGAGGGGCGCAAAAGGCGGATAAAGAGAGGCAGCGGGAGGTCTCGAAATTACCGGAGATGCATCGTTTTGCCAAAGCTCTCTCGGTGACTATACCGATCGATCGAGCACGGTGTACGAGCTGATCGCGCGCGCGAGAGAAAGGGGCGTTTTATCTGGCTGAAAGCGAGCCTTATTGACCTACCGCCAGCCACGTCCGACGTGCCGTGCCTCGGCCTTAAAAGCGCGCTCTCGACCTTTCTGAGGCCGTCCAAGGTGTCTAACACGGAAGAACGAAAATCCTACGGGACATGAGAGCACTACACCGAGTTATCGGTATCGACGGATCGCCCGATCCGACCGGATGCAGAGGAACCCTCCCTCTGTCTAGGCAAGCCTCTGACTAGAGGCGTCGCAATTGTTCCGATATTCGAGTACGTTTCTTCTTTTTGCAAAATATTCTTTCACTCTATTTTAGAATTACACGGTTTCCGTTCAGGGGTCATTCTCGTCTGAATATGTTACAAATTTTCAACGTTTTTGTTAATTTCTTTTTTTTTTACCTAAATGATATGTGCGACGCCACTACTCATTTTCGCGGTTTATTTGACTGTCCTTTGGGAATAGGAGAATTTTTCTTCCTTTCTCTGTCTTTCTTTTCGTTATTTCCATTACCCTTTTCCGCTGTGTTCTTTTTACATTGTACTTTTTCACCGGGTAAAAGGAGAAGCGGGTGTAGTTTGAAATTCGAACCGGATCGAATCGGAAAGTCGAAAAAGCTGAACGGTTCGGAAGGAATCGAACGAACGAGTCAATCATCGAATGATTCCGTTCCAACTGCTCGTTTCTTTTCCAACGATTCAATGCCCGAATCGCGACATAACTCGGTTCGTTTGTATCGAATCGGGTGACACAACGTCTGACGAGGAATGGCCGAATGTTTCTCGAGTTGTACAACGGACACGGTCGGGTAAGAAAAATTCTCTTCCTGCCGGGAAATGGTGGGAATTCGCTTTTATTACGCACAAGAAGTAATTCATTTCTCGGAGCGAACGACGTCTGATTAAATATCGTTGGAGAAAAGTAAATGGATCCGGTACGGCGAGGAGGTTAAAAATATTTCTAGCATTTCGTTAAAAGACATTCGGGTTACCTTTATATTACCTTTAATTTAATCCCGTATATTCTGGTTGGCCGGGTCGTAAAGGAGCGTACCGTGACGACCGACGGGCAAAATAAAATCCTCTCCTTAAAATACAATTTTATCTTTAAAAACCAGCGAAATTACTATACCCAAAGATAGCCAAACTCGACATCGTATCTTACTGCGTTTATACAAAATCGCCGTGATTCATACCATTTTAAGCTGTTTTACAATAGCATTTTAAACGTTGCCCAGTTCCGTACCCCGTCGGAATACAAATAATGCGCTGGTTATAATTTTCTCTCAGGCAGAAGCATAAATTGAACATAATGCTGCCTAATGCTCAGCGAGTTTATCCTCGGCGACTAAATAAGAATTTAGATATTTTAACATTTACGATGCTCCGAAATACTCTACGTCGTCGTGACCACCGACGTCTCTCTGATTTATAGCCCTGTGGGATATACGAATTAACCGAATATTCAAAATTCGAAATTCCGCAAAATGTCTCAACTAAATTACACGCGATTCTCCACGTGCAAGTCGTTCGCGTATCTTCGGTTTCCAGCTAATTTCGGTCTCGATGTCTCCTAAACGTAATATCGGGTTAGGCAAAGTGTGCTGTCGGATTTTTCGAACAAAAATAATGATCTATTAAGTCTATTAAATAAATCGCGTACTAATTGGCTACCATTTTAATACGACGGTCAAAATATTTTCAAGGCGCTCTAATTTTGAAGATCACTCGAAACGATTCGTTTCTTCCGCGATATAGCGCATATAGGAAATCGCGAGACGCGAAACGTAAAGATCGCAGCTCGCGAAAAGCCGATAGGTCCGCGTCTCGTATGCAAATAAACCTTCGTCCGTACACGTCGGATCAACGACCGATCTCGTACGTATCGTATCAGGTGGAGGCTCGATATTGCAATATTACGATCAATCGTTGGCTCCGTTTACACGAATAGCCGAGCCAGTGACTGCGTCCCAATAATCGCCGCATCGATACAGCGCGTAGGTCAAACGCAGTGAACGTAATGGCAAAAAATTAATTAATCGCTGCGTTCACTACGGGTCCTTGGCTTTTTCCTCCTTTTCGACTAGCTCGTCGAGCTTTTTGATCTCTACGAACTCGATAATAGCAATTGACAAACAAAATCCGCGAGATTTCGTCACGCGGCGGAGAGAAAGAGCGGCCAAGCCGATCTCGGGCCATTTTCCCATCTCGCAACCAGTCACGATCAAACTTCGTTCTCGTGCAAAATTTCACGCGAAATTTCACTCGGAATTTCACCCGGGAACCAAGAGAAACACGCGAAATTTTCCACGTTTAAATTCGACAGGACAGCGCTGAAGAACGGCGGATGGTAAAAGAAGACACCGTGAAAGAGGAATACTCGCGACACGTTGTAGCAACTAAATGTCGAAATCTGACGAGAGATTGTTCCCGTTCAGCTGGTATCGTTTGTCCTACTAGACGTGTATGGGGCACATACACCGCATATGATGCAATAACGCTTTATCTCGTGGTAAACCGGGTTTTGACTTTCGAACCGATACACTATCGCACGGTAGTGACGTGCACTTGGTCGGGCAGCGATTTTTCGACGAATCTCGGCTTGAATGGCGGAAACACGCGTCCATGACTCCATTGAAAACCGGATCGGTCGAACGGTGCCAGAATTTCTCGATAAATTACCTTTCCGCGAATCACCTGGACACGTGGAACCATTTAGAAATGGGTACAAAAGGTAGAAACCTGTACGGGAAATCGACGATGCAGAACTTATTCCACAGTTGGGAGAAATATTTATTCGGGAATATTGAATGCAACTGGAGAAATTGCATCGAAAGGTGCAGATACGTTTGACGATGATCAATGGAGTCTGTGCAGCCGATCTATCGTCGATATCGTCCCGTATCAAAGGGAACTCCTTTAAGCATGGTAATTCCGAGTTGTTGCTTTATCAGAGGCAATTTTCTATTTACGTAATCTATGCACTCCGTACAGATATTGAATTCATTTGTGCGACTTATCTTGTTATTACACGCAATAAACTAACAAGAAGACCTACTTGACCTCGGGAAACAATTTCATCGCGTCACTCGGCGATGCCCGCGCACCTACTTTTCATCACGCTCATTTCATTTTTACCCACTACACCGTTTCCTTCCAGTCACTCCAATCTCGCCATTTAATTCGAGTATCGGATGAAATATTCGAAACGCGCATAATCAGCATAGGATATAAATCGTCGTTTTAAATCTATATACCCGTCACTCGGATTAACAGACTAAATATTTGTCTCGGAATTACGAAATTGACTGATTTCGCTCCAGATTTCCGTCTAAATGTACACGCGTATTTCTCATAATAAATTGAACATTTCGTGTTAATTGCGAATATTTCATAGGGTTTCGTATTAGTATTACCGCTCTCGGAAACGTACTGTGCGTCTGTGATTGTTGGACCGTGAATTTCGTGGATAACACGAGAAGTCGCGTTAGCGCAGTATAGTAATTCTACGGAGGTCGTAAAGAAAATAAAGGAGCTGGCAGGAAAAAGAAACCAGGCCCACCGGGAAAACCCTTGGTGTCTTAGAAGTCCTACAACCAGGTCGAGTTAACCAGGTTGGGCCTAGGTGAGAGATGGAGTCGGTGGTCGGTTAAGAAAATAACGTTGACAAATTGTGGGAGTGGAAAGAGCGAAACAGATTTTCCTCGTAATATAGAGAATCGAGTCGAAAGTTTTTCGAAAAATTCGAATTCTTCTATTCGTGAGACAAGGCCATAGAGAAATGTCACGAGCTACCTCACAGACGATAGACCGAGTACCATGGTCTTTTGCATAACATAAAGGGAGTGTTTGGGAAATTTTCCGAAAAATTGATGCGCGTCACGGGATCGTGAAGAAAGGTGACGAGTTTTATTTCGTAAGTAAGAGAAAATAAAATTGGAAAAATAACCGAGTTTATATTATAATAATAATATATTTAATAATAATGTGGCGTGAAAAATATGTTTGGAGAAAATTTACACGCGAAACGAGATACGCGAAGAAACGTGACGAGTTGCTCCGCCATCCCACTCACATCGAAGCACAAAGGAAAGAAGAAAAGAAAAATGTGTCGAGCGTCGTTAGAATTAGCGAGGACTCGAGGATGAGGATTGTCAGCGACCCTTGCCTTTTTTCTCATCTCTTCAATCACATCGATTTATCGCAACCACCGTGTATTAATTACGTTGGAAGTATAATTACGGCCGCGTGATTAGTTTGTAATCGCGAGATTTGACACGAAGAACACGCGACGAGTTAGACTCGTCGTTACAGCACAGAGGGTTAAACACAAGCCAAGTTGACTGACTCTGAGATAAACCAAATTTTCACTGCGAAATTACGTGAAACTGGTTTCACGATAAATATATGGTAAGGTATGAGCGTGGATGCGTTTGATTGGAATATTCATTGATTATAATGAAAGAAGTGAGTCGAGAGCTGTGTGAAAGATTGGTGCAAAGCCAGCAATGAGAAAGTGAGCAAATAAAGGAGAGAAGACGCGTATTAAAAATCGCGAGTCAAAGAGAATCGAGTATCTGTGTGATGGAATTATAATGTAGAATTGTTATATTTATTATCTTGGTATATCTATTATTAAATTAATAATAATAGCGTTGTTCGATAACTGTGCGTTGTACAATTTACTCGCAAATTAGATACTCCGAGTTCCAACTAATTACCATTCCTCGTGAACGTTATTTTTAACACTAGGTTCACGGGCACATCTTGTACACCTATCTCTACGGACACGCGTCAATTCGACTAAAAATACCATCGGATAGATAATCATAGAAAATTTATAATATTTCTGGGGATTATTTTTGCTCGAATCGGAAACGGTTTCCGTAATTTTCCTCGTGAAATTCGAAATACGTGGAAATAACGCTAACCTATCGTTAATAAACAATTACCCAGCGTGTCTAATTTTTCCGCGTTACTACACCGACACGAAGACTCGAAAGTCATTAAGTTAAAAAGGGAACAGCGACCTTGCCCCGAGCGATTCGAATTTTTTCGTGATGCTGCATCTTTTAACAGCCGTTTAACCGGCCGGCGTGACCGATAAAAATGCGTTGTAAAATATGTTATAAATGCGTCTTCGCAGAGACACACGTGCCCTGCGTATTCCGCGTGGGCGTTGGTGTCCATTTAATGTACGAGGCCCGATCTTACAAGCTGTCGTTCACTTCGATCGTGTCCACCGCCGAGACCTAGTCTTCTTCTTGTACAGCTGTCTGTATCGTGCGCGCGAAACGAACCCAGGGGAGAGATATCGGTCGAAATGGAAGCCGAAGGCACGTTTATCGCCGATACGCAGCTTTATTTCACGCGTCGTGTCCTTTTACAGAG
>NW_016910777.1:287904-294077 GCF_001483705.2 Eufriesea mexicana
CGTGTACTTTAACAGAGGACTTTGTACGTTTTACTGCAAAACGAAGCTTATCCACCAGCTTCTCCTAGGTTTTAATGTTTCCCACCTCGGTGGCGCTCGATTGCCTGGGAAATCGTTTATCCGTTTCCAAAGGAGACCTGAGAGGTCTCTGAAGAAAGTACGTGCTCTGTTTCATCCAGCAACTGACCATTGCACATTAGCATAATCGCGTCATTTCTTTCTAGAATTAGGTAATAGTGCGTGTACGTTTTTGTCCTAATCGTGCGATGAGTTATGCGTGTCGAGAACTCTACCTCACTCTGTGTCCAGTATTGTAAAGAGTAACACATTACAAGTAAATTTACATTACGAGTAAATTGAACTCTGTTCGTAATATTCGAAATTTATAGACAGTTATTACATCCGTGCATCATTATCATTCTAGAGGAATAACCGAATGGGGTGAGAAAGAAGAAAGTATGGAGAACCTAACGTCTTGGTAAAAGACTCGACTTATTTCCATGTTGATGGGATATCGAAGAATTTTCAGAACCTGACTTTCAGATTGTAGAAATAAATAAACGAAGAACAAACGAGGTATCGTTTCTGCTGAAATTTCAAACTCGATTTACTTCTGTTGGATTTTCCAAAATTCATCTTTGTATACGATGTTTCTGCAGTCAACGTTATCAAGTATTCAACGTTATCCTATATACCTATAATAATTTTTCCAATGTTTCCCTTTATTAATTCTTTTGGTAGGTTTAATATTAAATATTTCAAAATCTGTAAAACTTCAAAAACTTCAATTCGGGTGTATTCGACTGAAATGCCGAAAAATTTGGAAAGACTGATAATAAGGCGGATTAAAGTGCAGGGTGATTTATAGGGGATTTTTCCTTGGCAACCAAGGATTAACGAACATCTTACCCGGTGTAATTTCTTCGCGTTAAAGGCGCGAGAGACGTCGCAAAGGAGATTGAAACGCTTCCATATGTCTGTCCTATAAAAATGACTCTTTATGCGAGCGTTAAACTCCCCGTGCGCTCGCGTGCATGATCAGTCGCGACGGCACGCTCGATAATAACGTTACATGCCAACTGCGTTTGCATTATGCTTAAACGACGTAATTCCGTGCTGGTACCTACCGTTTATAACCGTCCCGAGTTTTCCCTGCTGCTCTTCCGCGCTCGATTTGTACGAAAGATAGCCGCGCGCGGCTTCCGCGAGAGGTTGCAACCGGGTGTAATTTGCAATTGGTTCGAACCTCGGACTCAACGGCGTTAGCCAGATACGTATCTGCCGGTTTATCTTGCCATAGATGTCTACCAGCTTGTGCTAGTTACTAGAAAAATTATTTCACGCCGTTAGACGACTCGCGTTTCTCTCGGTTCCTTTAATATCAATCCTATCGTGTTCAAACGATTTTGTCGGCTATTTTTGTCAGGTATGCGTGTGCAAGTTCGTTACTTCTTACCAAGGTTACAAAGATTCGTGGTAAATATTCCACTTAACGTGCCTAATACAACGATGCGCGAAGTATCGAAAGAAAATAATTCTGTGCGATAATTTTTGCACGATGTAGCAGAGAAGCTTCGAATTCCTATTTTGCTACAGCAGAGAAACCATCGAATGAATCAGAGATATGGTAATTGGTGATTTTGGTTTGCACTGCGTGGATCACGTCGAAACGACAATTACAAACGATAACCGTTGCATCGGGGATCCCGATGAAAAGTAAAAATCTACACCAACTGCAAATTCCAGGCAACTAAGTGCCCACGAAATTAAGCAGAAGAATGGAGAAAGGGGGAAAAAGTAAATTGAATCTAAGGCTAATTTGAGAGAGCGGATGAGAGGGAAGAAGGAAGGAAAAGTAAGAAAGCCAGAGCACGAATCCGCGGCGCGTACTCTTCGCGGCCGACTGAAAACTCGCTGGAGGATTGTGAAGAACGCTAACAAGAAGCTTAATTGCGATCTCGGTGCAAGGTCTCTGTGGCCCTCGACGGCGATACGTGCCGTACAAACGTAACGTCGCGTCCAGTTTCGGCCGCAGGCCACGGTTTTGCTTCCGGACGCTTATCACGATCGCACGATCGACTTTCGTTTCGCACGATCGCGAAACGGCTCGTTGCGGAGTCCGTGCGCGGACAACGCGTGTCTGGCGAAGGCATTAGCCCGAAGCACGTCGATTAAGCGCCGCGGATCGCGTGGGCAAAGCCATCGGGAGACAATAAAACCGGCGCCTCCGCCAGACGCTTCTGGAATCCGGCCAGATCTCCTTGCGCTCGCTCGAACCTGCGCCTAACGGTTGCCGGCGTCGATTAGCGCCGTCTTACTTTTTCGCTGACCACAGGCAACGGGGGAATCGAAGGTTTCGACCAGGATCGACAGAGTAGCCGATGTCGTGCCATTTTTTCCTCTTTTTCCTCTTTTTCCGCTTTTTCCGCTTCTTCTACATTTGGGGACAGTGATGGGAGTCGAGGTGATTCGTAGAATCACGTGTACAATTGAGAAAATTATTTAAAGCTTGTATAAATTTACAGTTTCTCCCTTTTATTTTATTGTCCGAGTTTGCTTGCTGAGATGCATAACAAAGCTAGTCTAACTTTTGATGGAGTTGTTAACTCGTGATTAGTCCAATATTATCGTAATTTTTGTCATTTTTGATAAATCTTCCACTTTTGCCAATCCGTTTTCGAACAATGATAGCAACTAAGTTCATTCACGGAATCCTAGGTAAAATTGCGAAAATTGTTATCGAGATAACAATTTTATCGAGATAACGCAGGTTATCTTGTTTCTTCGTTAGTCGATATAGAAAGGACATGATCGACTAGATAACTTTCAATGTCACAACTAATTCGACAATTTTATTTTAATTTTAGAGAAACGAAAATACTCTTGCGGCCTCCAGTGCAATATGCAAATATAGCGTGGCAGTCGACGCGTTAATTGGCTCTGTCTATTCTCGAAAAGGCAACGAATTAATGGCCGGGTAAATGGTATAATGGTAAGTCATTTTTACTCGATGCATCGCTCGTTATTCTGATTAATCTTCCGCGATGTTTCTGCGGAGAAAAAAGCGAAATTGAGAATGCGAAGTTACAGAAGCGATTAAGAAAGCACGAACTGCGCGAAGAGTGACAAGAAAAATTCATTATGCCTTTACTCTATCTCCTTAGCAGATCTGCGAGAAATAAGATGGAACTCTATAACGCTAATTCTTGTATTTCTACTCGTTCTTTTACTCGCAATGAAAGGTTCTTTTACGATTACCTCCGAACCAGAAAGCTAATCGTGGAAGAAGAATTATTACATTTTGGACATCGCTTGATATTTGTAGTACTTATTATGGTAATATCCGGCTGGATGAGCGAAGACGAGATGAAAGTAAAAAGAATTGTTACATTCGAGCCACTTCTATATCTTCGAGACAATTTCCCTCTTTTTACGTCGCGAGCAATTACGCAGCCTATCCGTTATAAGAAAATCTTTTCCCATAGGAATACAGCCTTCTTCCCTTCAGCCTGGAACTTCAGTGGCTTCCGTTAATGAACGTAGACAGCCTTAACGTCCTTCATTTATTCTTCAACTGATTGGATCTCGTAACCTGATTACTCGCAACACGAGTAACGAACACCCTGGATATTAACGATATTCGCCGAATAACATCATACTGCCACTCAACAACCATTCATGCCGAGATTACCGAGCCTCCGAACTATCCCACAAGTTCCCAACAACATGCTGATACAGTTATTATTATATTAAATTTATATTAAAACTTCACCGAAATTAATGGAAAACAGACGAATGTTTTTTGCATAACGAAAAATTTCAGGTATCAGTCACGCATCGAAACCTTCTCCTCGCCATTTTATATAATAGCGCATATTTTTACTCCTAGAGGTAATTTGGTGTCCAAAAACCTGCAAGATTATGAAATTCCTGTGGAACGTGCACCTCGACGCAATACGCTAATCGTATAAAACATCCGAACGCGTAGACACGTTTAAAAGAAACATAAATTTCGATTTTCCCGGGCATTGTGACGTTTAAGAATTCCGAAGATCGTTATCGGATTGCCATTACGAGTCGACATCCCCGGCGAATTACATAAAACACGCGGATTCATAAACACATTGAACATAAACTAAAATTTTTACACCCGCGAACATCGCGATACCCGACATTATTATTACTTCCTCTAGACGGAAAGGAGGGAGGGAGGAGGGAGAGGAAAAAGTCGCTCTTCGCATTTTATCGCGTTTCATATTTTACAACGGCAATTAAATCCCGCTTTATTCTTAACTTTCCACTCGTCCGGCGTCTAACAAGTTCCGCGAGTTTTATCACGAACCGACTGGCAGAGGGAAGGAAAGTTCAGGTAGGACGGAAGGGTTAATCAGGGACAAAGCTCACGGAGGCGGGTTCAAAGTTCGCGCGCGACATGAGTCCCTTTGAATCCGAAATGGCGAGTGCTCATTATCGTTTCGCGCGCGGCTGCCATTCGCGGCGATTAGCATTTTCATGTAGCTACCTACCCGAGCGACGAGAAAACGCGGCAGTGATTCATCGAACGAGTTCCGAGACCGGCAGACAAGCGCCAGGAGGTTTTAATGCTTGTCCCGGTCCAACACATCCGAGCAATGTTATCTTACACGGTACTCGTTTTATTTATTTATCCCCCTCGTTTCCTTTTTTCCCATTTCCCTGCCCGAGATCGGCCATAAATCCGCCGATCTGTACGCCATCTATAAATCCAGGCACGTGCTAATATTTCTAACGATCGACGTTATTAAGAGAAACGCGTGGTTGCTCGCGCAGCGATACCACGATCGCCGTTCATGCTCTGTCCGAGGAAATCCATTAAAATGTATAAACAAGCTGAAAACCGCATAGTGCCGCGATTCTCTTATTTCTTCGCCGATTCATGCCAGTTTCTTCCATGCAATACCGCGAGCTCCCCGAGATCGAGCAAAGAATTATCGAGGATATCCGTTGCAATCGCGATCGCTGCCACTGCAGGTTAATTTAACATCGATGATGTTCATGGTGTCGATATACATTATTGATATACTTATGGTAATGATGCTCGATACCGATGCTACTCGATTAATCATGCCGGCTACGCCTTTTTTCTTCCTCTTAATCGTAAGATCATTAACGACCGTACGACCAATGGTCGTCGTTTGTTCGTGCTTGTACTTTCAACCGAATACATTTATTCCAACCGTGTTCGATGTTGCCTTAGAACCTCGCGTCCCCTCGCTGATCGGTTATTAATCCGCGTGCTTCAACTCTCGTACGCCATCTATCGGCATTTTTGCAATAGGCGGCATATAAAATGGGTTCTCCCCGTTTCAGAGAGTCTCCGTGAGAAATGTAAGAACGATGGCTGGAACGATGAAAGATTCGTCGCGGGGGTCTGTACAAGATTCGGTGGTAAAGGTGACTTTATAGCTTCGTGGACGAAATTCATTCCCGCGATAAAATCGAAATCGAACTCGCTGCTCGTGCGCAGGAACATAAGGGGAAAAATTGCTCGCTGGCGATCAGTTCGTTAAGATCTAATCCGTAATAATGAAAGAGTCGTGAATGATAAACGATAGGTCGGAAGAGAACGACAACCTCGTCTCATTTTGTACTATACCAGTCTGTTTAACCACCAACGGCAATTACGGATCCGGCGTTATTATTACCGAGGCCCACCTGCACGAACGAGGTTAACGACACTCGTAGAGGTTGGGTCTTTGCTCTGTTTGCTTCTATGCAAATTTTAGAAATGCCACAGGAAAAATACACCGAGTGAAAATAAATAGAGAAAGAAGATAGATGGACGAGCAGGATGGATTTCAATGGCACCGATCGAAGAAACGGCGCGTGGTCGATTATCGGCGATGGATCCACGTGTACGTGACAGAGGGATGATTTATACGCGTCTCTTCGATTTTCAACCGATAACGCGTCGTTGTAAAACGATTATTTATCCGAGGAATATTAATTAAAGCAGAAGCAAGTAATAAATGCGTGACGAATGGATATTAATCGAGCAACTACGTCTAGACGTCTAAGCGGAGTGGAAGGAATCTTCCACGAATTACATCGCCATATCTGCGATTGTAGCAAAAAATTATAGTTCGTTCGTTAACTGGGTAGCAAAATATACGATTTACGTATTTATCGGAAGA
>NW_016910777.1:294711-303471 GCF_001483705.2 Eufriesea mexicana
GAGAAAAAAAATGAGTAACAACAAATTCTATATGTTGAGAAAAAGTTATGCAATTTAACCGAATGCTAATGAGAAGAATCGATGTTCGGAACTTTAAACGATACCTCGAAAGTGAAAATACACGACACGCGGTGTTTCTTATTGCTATTTTACTCCTCCCATTCTTTATTTATAATCTGTTTCGATGCACGTGTCCGGTTTCAAATCGAAAATGGGAATTATTGGTTAACTGGTCGCTTAATCAAAACTGTTTTCAGCACGAATCGAATCGCTTCGAGGGTACCATGAGGGGACATAAAGAAAATACTAGACCGATCAAAATTGTCAGGATAACCTGTATATTAACCTGCATATTAACCTGCATATTAACCCGCATATTAACCCGCATATTAACCCGCATATTAACCCGCATATCGGTTAAATAAAGAAAGAAGGAACGCGGAGTGAAAATAGATAGGTTTGTATTATCGACGAATTTAATACATCGTCACGATGATTAAAACGGAGACGATATTAAATCGGATGCAGTTTGACGACTGACTTTTCGCCGTGGAAATTCCATTTGGCCCACGATCGATCCAAGAGAGTAAATCCCACGAGATCCTAGCTCCTACACGAAATGGGAAAGTCGAACGAATCCGGAATGCAAAATATCTATAATAGAAACTAGCAGAGGTAAATGACAAAATATGAAACTCTGGAAACCCGTTCGTCGCCATTCACATATTTTCACGTGCACCGTATTATGTAAAACGGGCGTTAGGAAAAATCGGCTGGTAATGTATTCGCGTGAAAAGCTCGGGGTTTCGCGCGACGAAGATTCCGTATAATCCAAGAGAATATACAGACGAAGCGAACCGTGAGCCGTGTTTACGAAACAATGTTCAAACAAATTTCCAATTTCCACGAATTTGTCTCGAGCGCTGTTTTCCTAACACGCGTGCAAATATCCGTGTTATTTCCTTTCCTTTAACCTCTCCTAACCTTGTTAACATCTATTTCTAATATTCTTTTTCTAATATCGTTTACCAACACTGTAGCATAATTGGAAAAGCTAGTCGGCCTTGGAAGCAATTTGGCAATGGCAAAGCTTCGAAATATTTGCGCGGGAAGATTACGAAACGTCTGTTTGAAATTCTAACGCGGCTAGGATATTTGAAATATCGCGGGACATGGCACAGCCGCAGACAGCTACGGAATTCGTTGTTCAAACGGAAACGTGCGAAACCGGAAAGCGGGATGTCTGCGAAAACGTAAGATGCCGCATATTGCGTAATTGGGAAAAGAGAAACGGTCCATAAAGGTTAAAATCGAATGCTCGCGAATCACTTGGCGATAAATTTTCCGAGCCGCAAACACGAGAAACTTTCCACCGCGTGCACCAGCCGTGGCTAGAGAGTCCAAGCCTTCCCCAAATTTCAACGATTCGCTACAAAATAGGAAACTCTTGGAACTCGGAGCACAGGAAAAATGAAAGAAAGTTTTCATCCATCGAGGTATGTCATTTTTGAAGAAAAATGGATTTAATATCGGTATAATTTTGACATATCGAATAGAACTTTACTAAGCGTATTTTTCTTACAAATGAGTGGCGTGTATAGGTCGGTTAGTTCAGTTTTTCGTTAACTTTTAAAAGCGAAAAATTTATCGGTAAATATAGGTATAGATTTTTACGACGCCATACCGGTATTTCTGTAGTTTGGTTTTCGTAAGGGTTACGGAGGTGCTATTGGTATTTACCAGTAACGTACTGGTATATTTCGTTTCGATAGAAGTCTCTGCTTCAAAGTCGTTATCGTGGACGCGAAATAGTCGACACGCGAGTGTCTTATCATTCCGAAAAATCTCGCGTAACCCCGCAGAGAAAGAACTAATCACCGCGCTGCTCGTGTTCCTCGTCGACCTTGCAGTTTCCATTTTTCTCTTAATTCGCCTCCCTTTTAGCTACCATTTTTCCTCGAACGATCGAAGGTTCGTCGAAAGCGATCAAGTTGAAACGCGCAAAAACGTTCCGCACGGAATCGTCGGCTTTACGACGGAAATCCTCGTCCCGCCATATACGAGTACGTTCGGCGAACAATCAACGTGCCACAGAGGATGGATAGAGTAAAGGCGGCACCGCGAGTGTCGGGGCAGAGGAAAATGCGTAATAACGGCAGCAACCTCTTCCGCGTGATTTGATTTTGGTACCGGGAAGAAACACGTGGACGGATACGTGGACACGGTGCGATTTTATCGAATTCGCGTCGCATCTCGGCCAGAGAAACGACAGGGTGGGGAATGGCGATTACACCGCGATCTATCGGCGATCTACCTCTCGACGTCTCACGCGACCTCCACCCCCACCCCGGTGGTATCGGCGCATCGGCGCGTCGGCGCAATTTTCTCCCTGCCAGCCGCCGGTTTTCCTCGCCTCGCGGCTCCACTCGACTCGCGCGTATCGCGCGCGAACATCTCGCAGACGCACGCGTGCCATCGATAGCGACGACGCGTTGCACTTTCAATAATTCAACGTCCGTATGAATGACGAGACGCGAGAGAAGCCGCGGCACTGCCACCGCTCCAACAATGATTTCCTCGAAATTCTCCTCGATCGGCTGATAATTTCGAGGTCGCGCGCGAAATAGACGTCACGAAGATCGTCTATAAGTCACCGCGGACAAATAAGATCTTCGACGTCCCTTCTCGCCAACCTCTCCTACTCTTCTCTATCTTCCACGCTCTTCTATACGACTTTTTCCTCCTCGTCGTCGATCCTTGTCACTCCATTCTTTCACCTCGACTGCCCCGCTCGGTATCTCTCTTTCTCGCTCTCTCTCGCTCCGTTACGCGGTCCCTCGGTGCACCGTCTCTGTCGCTCCTACGGCCGGCGTATCTACGGGTCGTTGATATCGCTCCGCCTCGTGTTTTCTCGGATAACGTGACAGTCGCCGTCTGCCGCGATCGCAGCGCAGCACGCCGCGGCGGCTACGTGATCGTCGATAATAATTATTGACAGATGCGACTGACTAACGCGGCCGCCGCCGCTGCCGCCACCACCACCGCCGCCGCCGCCGCCGCTGCGCCACGATGCTCGTCTAGCGTGAGTAAACTTTCAGCTACGTTGTCTCGTCACCGCCTGGGACCGTCGTCGTCGGCGGCGGCGGCGGCGAGACCTTCCTAGAGAGAGAGAAGATCGACACGCGCGCCACGCTCTTCGGCGAATTCCGATCCCGGTTTCACGACTCGAGTCCGATATCACCGTGACGACGATGACATTTCGGGTAGCAGACACCTCGAACTTTGTACAGACCGATTGATAAATGCTGCCGCGAAGTTTATGGTGGCGCCAATTGGAAGACTATGGTGGCGCCAATTTCGTTCGATTGGGCTTCCGATGCGAAGATAAGACGTTCAAGTGCTACGTGATGTGCTCTTTGGTCACGAGATGTTGGTATTTGATTGGATGAATTTGTGAGAACCGATTATCGATTGTGAATCTCGTGTAATCAAGTATCGATTGCTGTTTATACATTTTTATATGTATTTTTTCTTTTTATTTATTTATTTATTTATTTATTTACGGACAATAGTTCACGATACACGAGTGAACCGTGAACAAAGTGCAAGACAAGGATGATGAATATCGTATCCCGGTAATGTCTTATCGAGCAATGATTGTTCGTGGAAAAGAAAACCGGAAATAAAAAATATTTTTTAAAATACGGCATCGTTTTCGAAAAAAATTGCCTATTAAATATAACTAGTACACCTGCGTAAAACCGATAGATACCGTATCGATATCGAATCAGTAGGATGATACGTAATAAAATACAACGTTAATCGTACGTTTATAAACATAAGCACAAAATGTGGAAAAAGTATGAGCACACTACGCAAATACGCTATAGAAATTAACCTATACGCGTTACAATGTCACTGAGATAGAAAATGGCAAAAATTTCACCTCAAAGAGGCAATCTCGAACGACAAACATCCCCACTCCTCCTCCTAATTTCTCTCACGACTCGAAATGATCACATCACAGAACACTGATTCGCGCTAATTAGAACCTTCTTCTTAACTCGGACAGAGCACACCAGCAAACCGTTTAACGTAACGTTCGGATCATCTTGTATAACATGGACGAACTCTCGGGAAAGACGGTTCGTTTTCGTCGGTGCAGCGAGCAGGCCATTCATAGATATCTGAACGAAGTAAACCGTGCGCGAGGTTTTTCGACAACAGAGACACGGTTGCGCACTGTGAACGCGCAACCGGTGTCCCCGGTTAGAATTTTTCCAACCGGCAGGCGCACAGTGGCGTATATCGCGAGAGGTAAGGTATATCCGGCTAATTACATAATTTCCTGCAAGAAATTTTTTCCAGCGGTTCTGGATCGCGGTATCCGTCGCAGTGATACCCGCCACTCGCGGAGTAAATAAAAGATTACCGGGAGAGGACTTTAACACCTTCCTCTCATCGGCGCACAACGTGATGCAATACGAGCGGCAGCGAGCGTTCTCGGACCGTTCTCCTCTCGCGGATCGAATTCCTACGCGTGTTACACGCGCCACGACAAATCGACGGTTAGCCGCGAAATTTTACCGAATCGACAGGAACGGAGCAGTGGGCATGGTTCGGTGGAGAAAGAGTGGCAGAAATTGTGCAAATTTGGAAATTTTATCGTGCACTATACTTTCCTCGTAAAAGGGTATGAAAGATAAGACACGTGAGAGTAAGTGACTAGTCGTAAATTATTATTCAACGTGGTTGATTGTTAGTGATGTGCTTTGGAATGAGACGATTGTTCAGAATATACGAGTTTAAGAATTATGACATAATTCTCGAAAATTCTGTGTTCGAGCATGTGTATTTTCGAGTTGCGAAATATTTCAAGCGGGAATATTAGGTGTTCGAAGTAATTTTAGCAGTGACGTATTTAGTGACAAATTTTTGTGGCCCCGTATGTATACATACATAGATCCTGGCCCAGTATGTACGTGTGTGGCCCCACAACGTCGACGTTGTTCGTTTTTTATGTCTTTTTCATCAGGATTTTCATCAGGAATATGACCTACCAAAATAAACTTTTTACAATTATTTTCAATTGCACATACGGAATTTCCAGGTGAATAATACGCGTCTTTGTCGTCGTATAATGGCCGACTGTCATGGCGACCATTACAATGGAATTTCGACGAATTGTACATCGAAGATATCGGAAGAAGAAACAATAAAAGATCATTAACCACCCTATACCTCTGTATTATTTTCATACACTCGTATGCATCGTAAGAGAAGAACACAATTTCGAACAGTTTCACGAGCGTTTAATACTAGAAGCTAAGCAAAAATTACGATTAACGTAAACGTGGATCGAAGGCTGTGATAACTATGCATGATACATATACTATGATATATACGCCTAATCCCAACTTCGCTACACCTTGCTCTTTTAAAATTCAATTACACGTCGCCGGTATCGTGACACGTTACACGTTAATAATCCATGACGGTCGATGGAGCGCGAATCGCGAGTCTACCGTTTAATTCCCGCGAGCACGAACGAACAAAGCTGTGGCAAACAGCGCGAGATAAGAGCGCCTCCGCGAATTTGTTTTTCCACCGCGATAAAAAGCACCACGCCGGCGGATCCGCGGTTCGCGGAAACACCAACTGACTTTCGATCCAGCGAAAGCTCACTGCGCGGACCGCTGCACACGCGAATCTCTACGGGTCTAACAAACTACGCGATTTCGAGCTTGTCCAAACGAATAATGCGTGGTTCGACTCGGACGAGACACTTGTTGCGACCCATGGAAATCTTCGCCGGTACGATCTGCGACGAAGTTACGCGAAGATTCGCGATTCGTCGCCTATTCGCCTGTCTCGATTTGCGGTGAGAAATTTTTCTACCACGAATAGTATCACCGAAACTGACCGAAACTGACCGAAACTGACCGAAGAATCGAGCGTGGTTTACGTGAAATTTCGTACGAATTGTTGAATTTCCGAGAGGCATTTGGACATGTTATTACCCGGTAGGTCGAATAAATTACCATCGTACGTGACTATCTGTGAATTATTACAATTAATAGGGATAACAATGGGCGAAAACACGATACGTTTTGCAGCAAATTGTCACTGCAGTAAAATTTTATCTATTGTCGATAACGATGTAGAGTGACACGAAGTGATATAACAGAAAGGCAGTAATGATATGAAAAATGTAATAAGGATAGATACAAAGGAGGTATGTTTTTTAAAAATACCTCGTATTGATGTCTCTTTTAATGGAATTGTAGAGGCGATTTTTTTAATAGGGTAGTAGACAGAATGCAGATGAATTATATCGACCTCGGGTGTACTCCGATCCTTTTTATCCTCGTTATCGAGGAGCTACAATTTAAATTTTCCACGCAACCACCTAGATCATCGGATTTAACGCTACTGGATTTCCTTTCTTCGAAAAACGTTCAAAGATGTTTACCGTGAGATATCGTGTTTAATTATTATGACTTTCATGAAATCCGTTTTCCGAAGAATGCAACGTTTACGATGAAATTAACGCTCAAGATAAATAAAACAGGTGATGGATTCGGTATGTATAAAAATAAATAAGGATGTAAAAGTACGGAACGTAAGAGTGATAACTTGGAAGAGAATAACCGCAGAATCGTCTCTATCCTTCGAACGAAGTAGAGGTGACCTGTTTCTCGGAATCCTTAACGAACCTAACAGACATAACTCGAAAGACGTTTCATTTGAATAAGTACATAAACCCATTTAAAAAAGTCGCGAATATAACGAAATTCATTCGTAACGCTGTATATTCCGCTAACAAAACCGTTACAATCAAACCTCGAAGCAAACAACTTTGATTTAAGAGAAGAAAATTCCTTATTCATCCCGCGAGCAGATTTATTGGAATATTACCAAGCGCATAAATTTGAAATAAGAAAAGTAAATCCGAGATGATTCTTCCTTCCTCTTGTATGCTAATTCCCACTAATAACTCTCGTCTCCGTATCGATGCTGCACGAATCGAGTGTTCGCAATCGTTTGCATCTTCGATTAACGACACATTAATTTTTCGTCATTTACCCGCTGATAAATACCGGGTTAACTTTACATATGCAAGCGATCCCGTCGCGATAACGGTTATCGCTGGAAACAACTTGTCTGAAAAATCAGTTGGAATCGCAGTGATAAACGTCTCGCGAATACGACGCCACGACGTAATATCTCGTTGTAATTACTTCGAATTCTCCTTGAAGAAAAATTACGCAAACGCGCGAAAACAACAGTCGGCAACGACGCTCGACGCCCTACCAACTTAACGCTTGTTCAATATTAACGCGTGTCCAGCTCGTTTTAGTGACGGACACTAGTGACAGTGCTTGGAAATAACGAGACTCGATCGATAACTGTGTCGTCGATCATCTGCTTGTACGTGAAGAAAAGTAAAATCCCACCCGCTTCGCCGCTGTCCCGCAAGGTAACCTCTTAATGGCCATCGACTAATTTCTTTTTCTCCTTTCCATCCTCTTCCAACACGGGCACGCATTCCTCTTTGAAACACCAGTGACGCGTTCTACTAGCTATTTATTATTACTGATTGCGTAGATACCAGGTGCACGTCGACTTCATTCAGAATGAAATGGACCGATAATATTTACCATGTACAAAAGCTCGGGAGTGAATGTCTATGCGTTACCAACGGAACTACGCAAACCTAATAGCACAATGGCGCTACGGTAATTCCATATTCCGGGCATTTGCGTGACATAAGTGCGCCAAGATGCCGCCAGTGTTGGGCCAAATAATAAAGAATCTGCATGGTAGTAGTTCTACTTGGCGTGATAAAAGGTCATACGTTCCGCGGGGCGTCTTAGGTTAGGTTTCGTTCGTATTCAAATTGCCCGCCATTCAGCCAGAAAACACGATTCCTTCCAAGTTTTCTTTTCAGACTAACCGCCAACTCGTATTTACGCGCGCAATTATTCATCGTAAACGTGCTAACGGTTACAAGAGGAAATTTGGAAAGAGATATGCTACTAGGGCCATATTAAAATTCAGACTCTTGGTCGAACGTCAATAGAGAAGAGACGACTCTCGTCCCATTCTTATGTTACACTCGCGAAGGTATGGCAAATGACACGAAGCATATTTTGCTACGCAACGGATTCGTGCAACGTTGTTTCCCTCGAGCAAACGACGTTACGACACGTTTTGGCGCGTAGCGAGCGAGCCAAGATGGGAGAATAACAACGCGCTGGAGAATGTCGTATCGACAAAAGGATGAATGAGAGAAAGTACTTACGTCTTAGAGAAAAACGCCAACAACCGACGTATTCTTGGAACGGGATGCTTTTCGCCTTCTCCTCGACGTATCGGAGTCGCGTGGGCAGTCCGCCTCTAAGTAAACAAAAACACAGACTTCAAATCGTCGATTCCCTTCCACGAGAGTTTCTCTGTTTTCCCCCGTAATCACTCGCGTGGTCCTTTTTTTCGGTGAGTAAAAAATAGTCGTGGAGAAGAACGGCAACAGCAAACGCGACAAGAGAGGTGGCAGGGTCGAGACAAAGATGTAACGTGAGAGTCGGAGAGCAAGAAAGAGACAGAGAGAGACAGAGAGAGAATGAGAGGATGAGAGAGAGAGAGAGAGAGAGAGAGAGAGAGAGAAAGAGAGAGAGAAGGAAAGGAACGGAATAAAAAAGAGGCACGAGAAAAGTAGTTAGAGATAACGAGCACGAGTTTCCTGCACTTGAAAGAGTG
>NW_016910777.1:304448-309367 GCF_001483705.2 Eufriesea mexicana
GAGTGTATATACGAGATACGGGAGCCTCACACGTCGATCACCAGACACGAGAAATACTTTCGCCCAAACGAAAGCGTTTCGTCGGTTTACGAACGATTCGCTTCACTGGCCGTCGATGTCACGTCGTCAGCGAATGCACATGATGCCCCGCGGGTTTTCCAACGACCCTGCCCTCTCGAATTACGAATCTCACTGATACAGTTTTTCCACCGGGGTCGAGGAGGAAACCCCTGGCTAGAAAGAAGCTTTTTCTCTCTGTTCGGTTGGAAAGGTGCGTGGCTGCGTGCGTGGCGCGCGCGCGTGTGTGGTTCCAAGTCTCGCGACGAGCGAGATCGTCCTCCTCCTCCGGTGTGTGTTCCTGCTCAGGATCCGATCGAGCAGGCACTGACCCCACGAGACGACGTCGGAACGAAGGAGAGAGAGAAGAAACGAGGCATCCAAGAGAGAGAAAATTACCGGAGGAAGCGTACGAAAGACGAACGAAGAAATGGAGAAGGGGAAAAGAACAGAGAGCGAGAGAAAAGGAATCGAAGAAAGAGGCGGTGGAAAATAGATAGAGAACGAAGAGAGAAGGGAAGAACGAGAAAGAAAGATAGAGTTAAGAGCGGATCGCGGGCGCGTATAATACCGGACTCACAGTTGGCAGTCTCTTCTCTCGTATCTTCTACCGCGTTGTTTCTCTTCCGAATTAACACGCGAAAGCCGTTCGATTCGCCGGAAGATCACCAACTAATTCCGAATTGATTCCGTACGCACTGATTTTAAGTAATCGTAGCACTGATACAAAGTCACCTTTAAAATTTCAGCGTTCCGTCCGGCGAGACACGGATTCGCGCGC
Source organism: Eufriesea mexicana (assembly GCF_001483705.2). NCBI lineage: Eukaryota > Metazoa > Arthropoda > Insecta > Hymenoptera > Apidae > Eufriesea > Eufriesea mexicana. The sequence goes on from NW_016910777.1 coordinate 305,287, forward strand.
AGAAACAAAACGTGTCAACACGTCCCGCGCTTGTTTAGAATATACTGAATATATTTTGACTCGAGCGCTCCGTTCAGGCTCAGCGCTGGCGCTTCGCGCGTTCGGCCATTCTCGGTCGCGATCGGTCTCGTTCGGTCTCCGCGGCCGAACCAACCACGACGCCCGACCGACCGCCAACCAAACTCGCGCCCTCGCTCGATTGCAAATTACCTTGCAGGGCCGATGCACCGCGATCCATGTTTACTAAAATCAAACTTTTTCTTTTACTGTTTTCTCCACCTCAAATAACGATATTACGAAAATATACTTGCCATTCGAAATCTCACTTCTCCTAGCGAAATTTTTACCGGTTTCCTTCATCGCGTCACTATGAAGTCCGAAAATGAAGAAACTAAACGCGACATTGTGCATCGTGTATTACGCATCGATGCCATTTCTTTTATTAATTTTCTTATTCGCTACGTATAATATCCTTCGACAAAATCCAGACTGTGTAATATCCTCTTTTATTTTTAAATCTATTCAAACTATTTTCGATATTTAATTATCGAGCGCAGATATACGTGTTACTTTCGAGCGAAATATCCGCGGGTTCCAGCAGCGTTTAATTACACTGTTCAGTCGATAAGAACCGCGAAAAGACAAGTCTTTATCGGTTTCGATTATGTCCCATTGAAAACGGTTCGAATCGATTTCATTATGTCGGTAAGATTGAAACGCTCTTACTTTGTACCGTACAATACATGACAGCGTTCGTAGTAGAAACTCGAAATCAATGCGGATCGGAAAACGCAGCGGAGAATGCCGTTGTCCTTTGAATGAACGTCAGCATTGAAGTGCAATAAACGAATTGAAGTCTTTAAGTCGTACGCCACTTACTCAACGTATCGCATGATTAAAATAAACTGGACTTAACGAGAATCGTAATAGCATTACAAGTTGATTTAACCCCGCGAGAAAAAATGTATAAATAATTGTTAATGCGTAACACAAACAAGTGGATACATTCCATCAACGGATAATAGAACTATTAATCGACGCGTATCCAATTTTGCGATTCCATCAAAGCATTTCGATGGCTCGTTGAAAACGCGATATATGTGCTTGTCATTAAACGGCTACGCTACCTACGTACCACAAAAATCCTATCAAGAATTTTAATCGCATCGCAACGAACGCGCGGTAGTCCCCACTCTCTTCGATATCATCGAGCAGAGGCAACAGCGGTATCGAAGAGCATTGTGGAACATACACTTTCGCATGTATACATTATGCAAATTGATTCTATCGATTGCCCGGTAGACTGTACACAGCCTTGTCGGCCTGTGTTTCAGTAACTCTGTTCTAGCTATTTCGGGATCACCATTTACCAGACAATTTTCAGAAAATAGCATCGTCGTAGAGCAACCATCGAAGCGACATCGAAAGGATACTAGAAAGAACTGGACCAAGCGTACGTTCCACAGCAGATATACTAGTTTAGGATTATTTCCACGTTACGACCCATTCCCCACTCCTCTTAAGATTCCCACACCAGCAGTATGATATTCCCGATATATCCTTCGCGATGTAAATTTTCTGTAATCGACGCAGGAATTCGTATTATATTTCGAGATATTCGTAATATCTGTCGCTTATAAAACATTTCCTCGGCTTATTAATTCCTTCTACCCAGATTCCAGCACCTCTCTAACGACGAAGGCAATGAACTTGATGATGCTGTGAAATAGTATCGATTCCGGCGATTAAAGGCATATTCACACGTGATCTGATTTTTCACGATTGCTCCAACGTCGACTACGCAGTTCTTACAGCCTGTAAAGTGTGATATAACCTAACCGATACTACGTCGACAACATTGTAGCATGACCATATCGAATGTACCCGGAACACGCAGAGGAGTTAGACAGTATTCACTTAAGATGGCGCGAACATATTCGTATATTTCGGTATTAAGCGATATTTCTTCCCTGTCAACCGAAGATATTAACTACCAGCAAGGTAGTAACTATCCGACACGGTTGGTTTGCAACCTTCGTTGCGAATCAAATCGATTTTGCTATCTTTCCAACTCGGGAACGCATCGAAAAGGCTCGCGCGATAAACCGAGCGGTATTTTCTTCGAGTTTACAGACGATTAACGACCGTCGTAATCGTCTTAAAAGGCTTCTTCGTGGGAGTAATCGAAGGACCGATTATCGTGCACCGCCTATGGCGAACTCGCTCTTCTCAATAACATACACGCGATTAACGTAAATGGACGACGTATAGAGTAAAATAAAATAAATAGACGAAGAACATGTGTGGCACTAAGGAACCAACTAAATATAGCAGTTCTTATTTCAACGATGATTAAAAGGCTGGACAAGAGAAACGGCCGAAGGCAAATGATTCGATTGCCTCGTTTTTGCGAAGGGTAATACGAGAAACCGGTGAAAAGTTGGTCGTCAACATTCGTCAAACATACCGTTCACTTGGCATTTTATACGTTAGATTTATCACTTTCGGGAATTATGGATAAATCTTACAGCAATTACGAATATTAAATTTCTCATACTAAAGTAATACCATATTAAAGAAATATTTGCTACTTTGCAAGACAAATGTGATTTTCGTTTAAATATCTTCTGCCTTTCTGTTTTATCGACTGAAGGTTAGCGTACATCGGAGATAGGGTTCTACCCCATGCTATGCAAAACGAAACGTCGGTGGCACAGTTATCTGCCTTACCTCCCGTGCAGTGGTGTACTTGGAATAACTTTTCCTTAACCCTTTGCAATTTATGCTAAACAAATTCAACGATGCAATCGTACGAAACGATTAACCCCTTGGCTACTGTGGACGCATATACGCGCTCGGAAATTTTGCTTTTGTGACACGGAAGGCGCATATAAGCGCTCAACACAGTTTGCTTTTCTCACACGGAGGGCGCATCTCAACCCAAAATTTTCCCGTTCTCGGCGGACATTGTAAATGAATTCCTACCCGAGTGGTACGACCGGTGCGTTTCAAAATCTGCCGTAGTCAAAGGATTAAGGATATGTCTTATCTATATTCGATGGCATTGCATTCGACAATGAGTAACGAGAGAAACTGTTTACACGTCCAAATATGGATCTAAAGACGTGGATGTGGCGCCTAGATTCTCTGAACGTTACGTCGTGACTAGATCGCGTAGCGATGCAACAGGCGTCGATGCACATACCTGCAATCATAATTTTCTGCCTTGCTATGCGTCTTTCCTTTAATAGTAACTGAAATATCGCTAACAACTCGTACGCGCAATTACCAGTAACTCGGAGCTAGCATTACCGAGAAGGATTTTCTCAAATCGTTTCGCAATTACCCTTAATAATATTCTTTCCTTTGAAACTAACGAGAATGAACTATAAAGAGAATAACGAAAATCAGTACCGAAAGAAAGAAATTGAAAGAAACACGGGTATTCATTCTCGCGTAATGTTACGTGCCAAATTATACAGCACCATCATTGATTCTAATCGTGCAATTTTATCTTCCAAAGTGAGGGATAAAAAGAAACGCGTTCGAAGATACTTTAACGGTTACTGAACGGCAGAGTATAGCGATAATGAGGATTCATTCTCGCGTGCAGTCAACTGTGTGCAATTATCCATTGGTAATGCACAGTTGCCGCTAGTAAGATTAACCGTCTTCTATCCAAGGATTCGTTTAATCTCTTATCGAATGTGGCAATTATATGATAAATTATCAAATTATTTAAATACGAGATAAAAATAAAAATTGAACTTTATCACGCTCGTCGCACAACGCGATTCAGTTGAGTTTCTCGCGGGGCCCAAATGCTACTGTCTGAGCGCTAGAACGTTATCGGACCGATGATTTGGATGGATCTAGTATAGACATCGCTCGTTAGATGTTGGTCAATGGACCCTATTTACAATTTTCCATTTCCTGTAACCGTTTTGAATTACTATCAGCAAACTTGCATTTTGCGAATAACCAAACGATAGAACAGAGTAACAGACTTGCTAAAGTTTTACCACTCGTAAACATATTGACAGACAATTTCGAAAAATGTAAAAAAACTACGACCCATTGT
>NW_016910777.1:309419-318412 GCF_001483705.2 Eufriesea mexicana
AAGAGCGTCACCCATATTTGGGTGACGGGACCCCTACGGAAGCATACTCGTCACCCAGACCCTTTGCACTCCAGAGGTGACTCTCAGTCACCATTTAATCAGATTCTAACGATCGACGTTAATTAATATATCAAATCTAAAATTACCTAACGATGTGTGGAATGTCGAAGAAAAATAATTCTACGTCTTAATTTCCATATGATTTCTCATTTATCATTTTAAAAATATCGTCGACTCTATGACAGAAAGTCTTCGAATTATTATTTTTCTATAACGAAAAAGTCGTCGAGTGCAAACGGTTGACACTGTTCGACGAGAATTTTAATCTGCAATATCGATTGGGTAATTCTCCTAGAGTTTACTTTCCCGAAAATGAATCTGTAATCGAAATTGCTCTATGATCCTCGATATTAAAAAGATATGAGTTTTTCTAAAACAACACGATTTTTCGGTAAAATGAAACACTACTCGAAAATTAAAAGGGATATCGTATTTTGCAACCCTTTCCGCAAAAAAGACTATGGAACAGAATTTTCGAAGCAGAATGTAATTCAGTTCGATGCAGAAAATATTTGTCTACAACATGTATATAAACGTTTTACTGCCACGCAGCCATTGCTACCCTTATCTAGCCTCGACAGTGCAGTAGCTACGCGAATTCGAGTATCAAGAGCAACGGAGTTAATATATAGAGAGTAACTGCAACGGTAACACAACCCGGAAGTGGGTGATTCATTGTGAAAAAACAAATCGAAAATAAAGAATAAAATTTTTTCATTCGAAGCCTCGTTATCAAGAAAATGGACTTTGAATATTCTCCGACTATGTGTGCACATAGCTACGGCTTACATGTATCGAATCTACTAATTTTTCGTAAAAATGGCAATGATAATAATGAATTTACCAAAGGAAGTCACGTTTGTAAGAACATTCATTTATTGCATCACCGGTAACTTATCTCTTATGGATAAGCATTTAATATAGTTTTCAACATTACCGATATCAAATACCAGCTTGAAGGATATCTTGATCATATCCAAGTTCCCCGCAACATTACCAACAGCAGCATTACCTACAGAAATATTAGCAACAGCAACATTACCTACAGCAGCATTACCTGCAGCAACATTATCTACGGTAGGATTACTTACAACAACATTGCCAATGGAAATATTACCTACAGCAACGTTACCTATATATTTGGTGTATAAATGAATCTATCGTTGATCGAAAATATCACTTCCAATGTTACCAACCCAAGATACGAGAAAATTGATACTTCAAATATACATAAAATTTAGCCTTTGTAAACGCAACTTTTGTTAGCAACAAGGCATGGATTTCGATAAACGCTATTTTGATTGACATACCTATGTATATAAATTATGTCTAAAATCTAAACAACGTAAATTACAAGAAGATCTCCTACCGACCTCTCCTTAATTTAACAGATGAAAATCTACGACATTGAAATCGCAGCCAATTAGCTCATATTACCCACTATATCATTCATAAGTGTATCATAGGTATTAGTTATGTATGATATAACTATAGTGATACAATTAGAAATGATATGTCAAGTAATACAGATTGCCCAGATCTCACCACGAGGGGGAGATGCGAATGGAGACCCACCACGTCCCACCACTCTCCATTCGCGTAAAACTTTACCAACATTCTTACCAAAATAAAAGATAAATTTCGCCTGGAACTGGACCTAGAAATAAAAGGTAAATTAAGCATTAAACTCTATGCAAGACGTAATTTCATTTCTGCATCAATATTTTACATTTTCATTGGCACAAAATATAGGTAATTAGAAAGTTTAAACAAAGAAAAGACACTTCGTCCATGCAATAAGACTTTGCATGTTTCTGGGCATGAAAATGTAGAATAATTGATGATTGAAAAATTGAAAAAGAAACCCCACACCAGGAGAAATGAAATGTCTCGCAAAGAATTAAATTTATTTTACTAACTTAATACTAATTAAGACTACTTATCATTAATTATATATAAAATTAATCACTAATATGCATAATTACCTTTATTTATCCTTAATACTACCTAACTGAAAACGTTATATACTTAAATACTAATGTGCCTAGTATTGTAGCGTATTGTAATATATTAATTCCTCGCTAGGATCTTAACTTCCAAGTATGTTACTAAAAAGTAAATCTTACTTAGTTTAAAAATAGTCCAGCTAACTAAAAATCTAATTCATACTATATATCAAATATTTAAAAGTTATTATTAACCTTTCCTAGATAAATATCTAAGTGTAATGAAGAAACAGGAAGAAGCTATGTGTCTGCCTTCCATCAGTGGTCCATGAAAGTTCCTGAAACAAATTTTGTAAATTCTACCTAAATAGAAATTCGAATTATTTTTTATATATCATATGATATGTATATAAAACCTTAGAGACAGGGGGTGCTATCCTATATAAATATAGCATAACACATCCTATCTACAAAAGGATTAAAGATTTGATTTATAATCCCACTTACACAAAAATCTGAATTTGAAGCAGAAGGTATACTGAAGCAGAAGGTAGGAATTATATGGGATTTGAATCTCCTCGCATTATCTGCATAGGTCTCGCATTGGTTCCTGAAATATATGAAACTACAGAAAAATTAGTAAAATTATACGAAATGTAATTGATTATAGTAATTAATGTGATGAGATTATAGATAAATAAATTATGCTTACATATCACTTTCCTTTAAGTCATTTCCTTTCCTGTTCCTACGCAACACTAATAGCGAAGAATTATGGTAGCCATGGTCCAGGCTGCTGATGCGACACCCATGTGCAGCTCTATAACTGCAACAGGTGTCTCTTCTCAGGAACAGGACGGCCTTCCACAGTCCCAGTGGAAAAATTTTGGGCATTACGTATTCGCAACACTACTTGAAAAAATGCGATCATATTTCAACGCAACGCTATGAAGGTGGGTAATTAAAAAAAAAAAACGCGATAAGGGTAAACGTAACACTAATTTTTGAAATTAATTCGATAAATTTTACTTCGTTTAAGTAACAAATTCTAATATTACTATTTAACAAGAAACAATAATTCACATAAAAGGGTATCAAAAACAATCGCGATCTTATAATTCGCAACGCTAAATCAAACGCGATCGTTACTTCATCGCAACACTAATTCGAACCGAAATCAACATTTCGCAACTCTAATAAAAATCGCGAAATCTGGTCTCCTCCGCAACACTAATTCAAACCGCGATTAATTACTCGCAACGCTATTTACAAAAATCGCGATTTGCCCAAAACAGAATGATTTGGCCAGTAAACAAACTACTACTACTACACTGCTACTACTGCTAGTGCTACTACTACTACTACTACTACTACGTACTAAATAAGAGCATAGTGACAAAGTAGTAACAAGATTGATTTTCCATCCAAAGGATGAAAAATCATTCCTAGGCCGCCCTCTTCGTGACAGTTTGTCGGGCAGCCTCTTCTTCTTTCTTCGGGCGCCATGCCCGCTGAAACTTATATCTAGGCTCGAGATTCTCTAATCGAAAAAAAAAAAAAAAAGACGAATCGCGAAAGCTAAGCAAGACTCACATGGACAAGCAATGATCGGAGCGATCGTCGTTCGTGCACACGTGCAGAAGCTCGAGCACATACGTTCGTTTCGGACAACACCATCACGATCACGACCGCGACGAAAATTTGAAAAAATCGATAGGTAAAGCTAGTGACGAATAGCAACACCCAATCGTGCCAACTTTACCGTCGACTATTCAAATTATATTTCCAGAAACAGGTTGTGCACGCGAAAACGCGCCTACCCGATCAGAGACTGTGCCAACCTGCCCGGCCCTACCTACTTATAATAAACAGACACACCAGAAAGTATACTACCTACCTACCTAACCCTATATTTAAAAAATGGCAAAAATCAGGCATTCCAACACACCACGCTCCACGGTTCTCACACATAACACCCGGGCGCAAAGAACCTACACTACAGAAAGCGTCCCGGGACGCCCCCGACACCCGAGTTTGGCTACATACACACTCTAACTTTACGTACCATTTCCTGAAATCGGCTGACAATGGCTAGAGACCTTTGCGTAAAGCGCGAGTATATCAGTTCCCGGAAAAAAATTCATAATCGCGGAAATATAATCCGCTGTATTTAATAGCGGATTATGTTCTACTATTGCGATTAATATTCACGAATTTTCAAAATTCATAAATATTTGGAAAAGCAAGGGAAGCAAATGTACGAACGACGTAATTCCACAACCTAACCACACACACAATGTGGAAACTACGTCGTGCACGATACCCTAACTCATCGTCAGCCGCATGCATATAATATTCAATACATTTTCGAACGAAAGAAGATTGCCGCTAATATTAACATATTTCAAATATTTAAATTATTCGATCAATAAGCAAAAAATGGAATTAGCGTTTATTTATTAAAACAACAATGATAAGATATATAATCATTGTTGATGTGTCATATTTTTAATTTTCGTAATAACGAAGTCGAAGGGCATTCGACTTCTCCATTACAAAATATTCATATATTTATTTCAATGATTATTCTATAGTAAACTAATTAACAATATTACAACTAACTATCCATATTTTTATTGTTATTATTCAGAAACGCGATGTGCAAGAAAACCTATCCTGAACTAATAAATTTAATACACAAGACATTTTGTTGATACTCACAGGTATAATGAATACCCGTGGTCACTATGCTCTTTTCAAAAATTCTACGTAATACAACGAATCACCCGTGTCGATTTGGACCTTTCATCCTACGACATGATTGAGTGACCAGAGGAACCAAAATGCATGCGACTCACCAATGATGCGGAGAACGTTGCTGCAATTGCTGGCAAAAAGTCATGAAGAAAACCGACATCGTGAAGACCGTTTTCGTAAAAGCTGTTATGAAGGTAGACTCACTGGGTACATGCATAAATGGAGACTTCAAAAATCTGTAACAAAGAGCATTAAATATTATAGTCTGTTCTTAAAGACACAATTTAATAATTTGAAAAATTTTAAATAGCGAAAAATTGAAATCTTAATATAATAGTGTAAAACCTATTAAACTCTACATTTTTATTCTTTTTGTCTCATAATTAATAATTATTAAAACAAATTAAAAAGGTTAAAATTAATTAATTTACAATGTACAAAAATACTTACATTCTTGGCTTCTAGAGCACCGTTGGATCCTTTTCAGGCAAGAACTGACTTTAATACCGGTAACGAATAGATAGGAAAAAGGCATGAATAGATAAAAAAAAAAAAAAAATAATAAAAGGTTATTGACGCGTCCGCATAAATTTCGATCGGCGAATAAACACTGACTCTAGCTTCGCTCATGGCAATATGGTTATATTTTGCAAGAGCTATTGGGCTCTCAGAAGGAAATCTGATACTCGATATGTAAACAAACACTGACTCTACCGGCCGCCTTGCACGCGGCTACGAAGATTCCTGCAAGAAAAAAATTATAGGAGAGAGGGGGATGGGGTGGCGTGATCGCTCCCTGTCGAACGTTCGTTTATAAAAACCACTGCTGTTTTTATGAAGTTTTAGCCGACCGTTACTCGCGTGTTGATAATAGATGTACGAAACAGAACACGTATTGGAAATACTAAGGAATAAATGGAAAATATTAGAAGTATTGTACTGTAATACAACTGAATTATACGAAGTATGTATATTAAGCAAATAATTATACGAAGCAGTTTATTGGTGGACTTCGAAATGCGTCTGCGCAATCATAATGCGCAGTAACCCTTTTTAGGCATGAGTCGAAAATTGTTCATATCTGTAATGACAACACTTTCGTATATATAATAAAAATTATTATTCAAGGGAAAATTCTGACGACGTTATAAAATATACGCGACCGAAATACAGTAAAATGTAAATTATTTCAATTTATAAGTTCAATATTACCAGGTTCTCACGAAAAGTTAGCAGATTCGAAGACGAACCATCGTGGCGCCCATACTTTGTTCTCGAATGTTCCTGGCCATATTTGATTCTCAAATTCGTTCGTTGGCGGCCACATTTTCTTCTCAAATTTGTTCGTTGGCGGCCATATTTGCTTCTCAAACTCGTTCGTTGGCATCTAATTCGTCTTACGTAATTCTTGCAATCCATTAATCATCTGCACAAAAGAAAATACAAAATTTAAAACAAATATATAAAATCGTAACTAATTATAATAAAATTAAATAATCCTGTTTAAATTTAAGCTACTGGTAACTTCAACAACCAAATTCAAATTTGTAAAACCAGAAAAGACGTAAAAGCTAGATAGATTTACCATAATGATGTTCAAAATGTTCAAAAACTAGTACGTATTAATAGAAGAAAATTAACAGTGACATACGAATGATATGAGAAAAGGAATGAACGTACTACGCAATATATTAGTCGTGGTTACATTCGCACAAAACACGACCGATCCCGACAAGCTTCCGGAGTGGCCTAACGTTCACGCGCCACAGTTTACTTTTCTGAGCTTCTGGTCCAAGATCATAGATAGCACTTATCAAAGGCGCTAAAATTTGAATCGGTTACTACTCTGGTTATGTGCTCCTGATACACTCTAATAAAATTTTCGTAATCAAAACATGAACTTTTACAGTTGCATTGCAAACCTAAAACTATAGGTGACAATCTAATGCCATTTTCGAGAATAATTTGATGCTAATTAATTTGTTATTAATAATTATTTGAAGGCGTACATGATTTCGTAACAACGACCGTCATGAAAATATTAAATAATGGACAAAGCTAGAAGTACAATGTGAACAAATATGTATGAGAAGGTACCCAAGGATATCCTTTTTATAATGTGTGCATAGAATTTATAAATTAATTGTATAAAAGATAATAATTATTGTCAAACGATATCAATATCTTTGGTGTCAGTTTACAGCCTCTATGCAATAATTACTACTAATTAATTAATTAAAAAGAAATTAATTTGTCAAGAATTACAAAAAGGGTCAAATGCATAAAAGAAATAAGTACATAGAATTATTTTCCTATTTAAATCAAATTAATACTAACTTTTGCCAGAACAACTATAAATTCGCAATATTTTATGCATTAGACCACATTAGTAATTCTAGTATTGAAATGAACCAAACTGTTGGTAAAAAGACTATGCTGTATCATTTATTTAACTATACTGTAAAAAACAAATTTTAATCTGTAATGTTCGTTGAGTAATTCTTGTATAGAGTTTACTTTCCTCAGTAAACCTCCTTTTACATAATCCAGTATAATTCCTTTCTGTCTGCACCACTTCTTGAACTCTTAGATAGTATATTCTCCTCCATTATCGCATCGAAGTCTGTGTGATGTTCCACTTTGCTTCTGCTGCTGCAACATACTTTTACAGTTTCTATGATGCTTCAGTATTTGATTCCATAAGGTATATCATCACAAAATTAATAAAATCTAAGACTGTCATCACATACCTATTTCTGTTCCATGTCTCTGTTTCTATAGTCCCACACATATGTAAGAATGTATAATTTCTAGCTACCTTTCTGCCTTTGTTCGTGGCTCTAAAAACAGTGTCTTCAATTACTTTGCATAGAAAAAGTATCCTGTATTCTCCAATTTTTGCCTTTTGTATTCTTTTCCTTACTTTTATTCCCAATGTTTTCTTGGACAACTCTCCCATGTTTTCTATACTTAGATGGCCCAATTTTCTGTACTACTACCAGCTTCTTGTTCCTCTCTACTAGTAATACTCTAGTCTGTATTTTTCCTTTTGATTCATCTACACCATAAAATCCATTAATACACGTCTTCCCTCCCAATATTTTTTCTTCCTTCTTATAAATTATTACATTATATTTTAAGAACATTATCTTACCATCCCTTTGAGTTATCAGATGTATTGGCATTAAATTCTGTCTCAAGTTTGAAACATATAAAACATTTTCAAATATACAGCTATCTAACTCAGCTCTACCATTTGCTATAGTTTCTATGAAAATGTTTCTCTTTGCTGATCCAATTTTTATTCCTATTTCTTCCTATTCCTTGAAATATTCTCTAGCTTGTTCACTATATCGCTGGTTGCTCTTGAGCCCAAAATCCATTATTTTGTCCATTGCTCTCTGTCAAGAATCACACTTTCTTCTTTTCTCCTTGATCTCTTCTTCATGTTTTTAAAATAACAGTCTTTTTCCAAATGATTAGACTTCTTATATGTTCCATAGGGAGAGTACACTTCTTAAGCCTCAGTTTTTCCTCATAATCCTAAAAATTTTTTTATATTTATCCTTATCTTCCACAACTGAAATATTTAATTTCTTTGTTACCTCTTTTGATTTTCCAACACGCACTTGCAAGATGTATGTTGGTGTTACATTTGAAACACCTCCTCTATTAAGCTTTGCAGGTTACAGATCATTTTGATGGTTTCGTTTTCTTGACTATCGCCTAAGTTGTGAGGTTATCTATTCTCTGTTTTTCTTCTTGCATTAACTCTCACACAGTTGCAAATACATAATCTGGCAATGTACATAAAATTTTAGTTATAAGCATTGTTTATTCAATTTTACGTCCTAATGCATGTAATTAGAAAACTTACTTGTCAGCCACTCGATGTGGGTTTCTATGTTTCATGTTCAAATTTAGATTTATGCATGAAAAATTCCTCTGTAACAGAATATCTTTGCTGTTTGGTATCCTTCTCATAAATATTGCTTAATTTTATCCATATATCAAGACTTGACGTACAGGTTGGTATATCAATAAATAATATGTTCCCTATGGTTGAAATTGTCATACTTTGTACTTATGCATTGTTCATTAACTAATCCTGTTTACACATTTCTACATTTCTTGATTCTTTCATTATATGTCCATACAAACCTTGAGATCACAGCATGAAGACCATTCTAAATTTTCAAGCATGATATTCATCTACATCCTTTCATCTAT
>NW_016910778.1:0-380 GCF_001483705.2 Eufriesea mexicana
AATGTTTGTCTGCATCCGAATTGGTTTTCTGGGATGATATTGTTTCTTGTGCAAAATGAAACCAGCGGGGGTTTATGTCTATTTCGAAAACTATACTGATGTTCGGCAAGAGGCTTATGGGTCTTAAGTTTGGAAGGGAGGAACTGTCTTTTTCTTTCTTTGTTATAGCAATTACGTTTGCTATTTTCCACTTATTGGGAAAACATGAGATATTTAACACGTTGTTGAAGAGAACGGTATAATACCATATGATTTTTTCTGGGAGGTGCTTTAATACGATGTTGGGGATTTTATCGAAACCTGAAGACTTTTTATTGTTTAATTTGGAAAATATTTTTTTGAGCGATGTGAAATTTGTAAAATAGTCGAGGTTATCCTCT
>NW_016910778.1:422-962 GCF_001483705.2 Eufriesea mexicana
TTAACGTGGGGGAAATCTTCCTAAGATACCCGGCCCCCCTATGGGAGGGGGTGGGGTTATGTGGGATTCCTACCCACAAAAACCCCCACGATGGCCAGCCCTTCGCATATCGGAGCGTCTTGGACTTCGCGGCGACGCAACCCTAGTTTCCCTCCCAGCGCGACGGGAAATCGCACCTCGACCATCCATTTCCATGCGCGCGAGACGGGTCGTTTCCATGCTCACAAACACGCATACCTCCGCACCCGAAACGCACGCATACCATGCGGACACCGCGCGATCATCGCGCGGCGCCGCGCGCCCGGTCCATTGTCCCACGAACATACGGGACCTCACCCGGCTGACCATGGTCTCCCTGACCCAGGTTACAACGGGGGAGAGAGACGGTCCCCCCGGCCTTAGGTACAGAGTTGCTCGCGAAGGCGGAGGGCTAGCGCGTTAGCCCATCCGGCTGGGCGCGAGGCACCAAGCGGCACCGCGCTCGCAGCCTTCGCCGCCCTACGCACGAGGTGCCCGCACCCCGCTCGCGGACTCACTCCG
>NW_016910779.1:0-35110 GCF_001483705.2 Eufriesea mexicana
ATTCGGCGTATTTCTGCACTCTACTGTGCTCTACCATGCTCTGCTAGGCACTGGGGAGGGCTAAAATAGTGGCCTCGTCTCGACAAATTTAGTTAGTCTACGTTTGGCTAGGTTAGGTTACGTCACGTTATGTTGCGATATATCTTAGCTTTTGTGCTATACGATGCTATATGGTGGCTCTCTGCGCTCTACTGTGCCCTAGTATATTCTGCTTGGTACTGGGGAGGCCAGCAATAGTGGTCTAGGGACGTTAGGCTGGATTATGTTGCGCTTGGTTTTGCTAAGTTTGGTTAGGTTAGGATACGAGTACCTTGACTTTTGCGCTATACACTGCTCTTCGGTGGATTACTATGCTCTACATTTCTCTACCATACTCTGCTTGACTTTGGGGTGCCTGTAAAGTCTCCTCACGTTTGTCTTTGTTAGGCTGCGGTTGGTTGTGCCATGTTTGTTCGTGATTGGTTAGGATAGCTTTGGCATCCGCGTTATACAATCTTATTCTGTGGCCCCGTGCTCTCTATTGCGCTCTACCGTATTCTGCACGGCCCTGGGGCGTCCTGCTGCAGTGGTCGCGTCTAGGTATGTTGAGTTAGGCTTCGTTTTGTAAGGTTATGATTGAATGGCTTATGTTTGGATGGCTTTGACTTTTGCCCTGTACACTGCGAATCTATTTATTTCTACCATGTACGCCCCTCTAATATGTTCTGCTTGTCTCTGGGAATGCCAGCAGTTGTTGTCTAAGCAGGTTAGGCTGTGTTAGGCTGCGTTTGGATAGGCCATGTTTGTTTGTGTGAGACTAGGATTGCATCGACTTTCGTGGTGTACACTGTTTTGCTGTTGGCTTCTGCGCTCCACTGTGCTCTACGGTACTCTGCTCGGCCCCGGGGCGTCCAGCAATACTGGTCCCGGCACGTTAGTTCGAGTTAGGTTACTTTTGATATGGTTAGGTTGGCTTCGGTCAAGATGCGATGGCTTCGACTTTTCTGCTGTACCCGGCCATCATATGGGCTTCTGCACTCTACTCTCCATTAATACGTACTGCTTGGCGATGGGGAGGATAGCAATAGTGGTCTTAGCACCTTAGGTGGATATATGCTACGTTTGGATAGGTTAGGCTAGTCTGGGTTAGGATAGCGTGGCTTTGACTCATCTGCTATACATTGCCATCCGTTGCACCACCGCGATCTGCTCACCCCAAATATGTACTGTTTGGCGATGTGGACGCCAGCCTTAGTGGACTCGGCTCGTTAAGTTTAGTTAGCCTACGTTTTGTTGTGTTAGGTTAGGACAGGTTAGGTCAAGTTATCTTTGTCTTTCGTGCTATACATTGCTACTTGGTGGCTTTCTACGCCCTACTGTGCTCTAGTACATTCTGCTTGTCTCCGGGGAGGCCAGTAACGGTGGTCTCGGCACGTTAGGTTTAGATAAGGTACGTTTGGCTTTGTTATGTTGGCATTGGTTAGGTTTGGATAGCTACGACTTTTCTGCTATACACTGCGATTCAGTGGGTTTCTGCGCTCTTCTCCCCACTGATATGCTCTGCTTGGTCCTGTGGAGACCAACAATACTGGTCGCGGCACATCAGGTTGTGTTAGATTACGTGCGGTTAGGTTACGTTGGGTTGTGTTAAGTTAGGATAGTTTTGACTCTTGTGCCCAACACTGGCACTCTATGCAGTCCTGTGCTCTACCGCGCTATACCATGCTCCGCTTGTCTCTGTGGACGCCAGTAATGGTGTTCGCATCGCGTTAGGTTGAGTTCTGCTATGATCGGTTATATTAGGTTGGGTTGGGTGTGGTCAGGATGCCTTTGTCGTTTGTGCTATTCACTGCACTGTGGACGATCTCTATGCTCGACTGTGCCCTAGCATATCCTGCTTGTCTGTGGGATGAGCGGCAAAAAAGGTCTCAGCTCGTTAGTTCGTGTTAGGTTACGTTTGGATAGTTTAGCTTCATTTGGGTCAGATTAAGATAGCTTCGACTTCTCTGCTATACCCTGCCATTACATGTGCTTCTGCGCTCTACTCTACCCTAACATGTCCTGGTTTGCGATGTG
Source organism: Eufriesea mexicana (assembly GCF_001483705.2). Classification (NCBI taxonomy): domain Eukaryota; kingdom Metazoa; phylum Arthropoda; class Insecta; order Hymenoptera; family Apidae; genus Eufriesea; species Eufriesea mexicana. The sequence goes on from NW_016910779.1 coordinate 2,056, forward strand.
GAGGCCAGCAAAAGTCGCCTAGGCACGTTAGGTCGGATTTGGCTGCGTTTGGTTGCGTTACGTTTCGTTAGGATATTTAGGGTAACTTTGAATTTTGCGCCATACACTGCTATTCGTCGGACCCCTACGCTCTATGTTGCTCTACTATACTCTGCTCAAGCGTGAGGTGGCCTGCAAATAGTGGTCGCTGCACGTTAGATTGTGTTGGGTTACGTGCGGTTTTGCTACGTATGGTTTTATTAGGACATTATAGATCGGACTTTTGTGCTATGCAGTGCTACTTGGTGGATTTCTGCCCCTTACTGTGCTCTAATATTCTATGCTTGGCGCAGTGGAGGGGAGCAATTGTGGTTTTGGCACGTTCGGCGGAGTGATGTTACGTTCGGATAGGTTAGGTTATTCTGGGTTAGGTTAGGATTGCTTACACTCTTCTGCCATTTATGGCCATCCTTTGGTCTTCTGCGTTCAACTCACGTCTAATACGTTCTGCTTGGCGATGTGGACGCTAGAAATAATGGACTCGGCTGGTTAGGTTCACTTAGCCTATGTTTCATTAGGCCATGTTGGTTAAGGTTAGGTTAAGGTATCTACGACTTTTGTGCTTTAAATTGCTATTCGGTGGCTTCCTGCGCTCTACTGTGCTCATGTATATTCTGCTTGACTCTAGGGAGGTCAGTAACAGTGGTCTCGGCACGTTAGTTTGGGTTAGGCTACGTTTGGTTTGGTTACGTTTGTCTGGGTTATGGCCGGATAGCTTTTACTTTCGTGTCATACACTGTTATTCAACAGATTTCTGAGCTCTGCTGTGCTCGACTCTATTCTGCATGGTCCTGGGCAGCACAGGAATAGTGGCTGCGTCGCGTTATGTTGCGATATGCTTCGTTTGGTTATGTTATGTCGGTTTTGGTTAGGTTTGGGTATCTTTGCCTTTTCTGCTATAAACTACGATCCCACTGGATTTCTGCTCCTTACTACGCTCTGATATGTTAAGCTCAGCTCTGGGGAGGTCAGCAGTAGTGGTCTAGCCACGCTAGGTTGAGCTAGGCTACGTCTGTTTTTGTTACGTTTGGTTAGGCAGGAGAAGATGCGTTTGACTTCCATGCTTCGCACTGCTATTCGTTGGACGTCTGCGCTCTACTGTGCTCTAATATTCTCCGCTTGGCTCTGGGTGGCCAGCAATAGTGGTCCCGGCACGTTAGCTTGATTTATTCTGTCTTCGGTTACGTAACGTTTGATTAGTGTAGGAGAGGGTAGCATTGACCTTTGTGCTGCATACTCTTATTCGGGTAACTTCTGCGCTATGCTGCGCTCTAATATGCTCTGCTTGGCTCTGAAGAGTCCAGCAACAGTTCTCCCGGCACGATAGGTTTTGTTAGGTTGCGTTCGATTAGGTTACGTTTGCGTCAGGTCCGGATAGCGTTGACTATCTTGCTGTAGACAGATATACGATGGATTTCTGTGCTCTGCTGTGCTTCGCAATACCCTGCTCCGCTCTGAGGAGGCCAGAAATAGTGGTCGCTGCAGGTTAGCTTGTGTTGTGTTACGCTATGGAAGGTTACGGCTGCTTAGGTTCGGAGATGGTAGCTGACATTTGTGATGTACAATAATATTCGTTTGATTTCTGCACTCTACTGTGATCTCATATGTTCTGCATGTCTATGGGAAAGACAGCAATAGTGGTCTTGGCACGTTATGTTGAGTTGGGCTACGTTTGTTTGGGTTAAGTTAGTTCTGAATATGTTAGGATATCTGTGACTATTGTGTTGTACACAGCAGCGCCTCGGATTTACGTGCCCTACTGTGCTCTAGTCTATGTTGCTTGACTCTGTGGATGTCAGCAATAGTGGTGTAGGGCGGTTAGGTGGAGTCAGGCCACGTTCGGTTTTGTTACGTTTGGTTAGCTTAGGATAGGATAGCTTTGGCTTTTGCGCTATCAACTGCTATTCGGTGGATTTTTGCCCGCTACAGTGATCTAATTGCTCTGCTTTGCTCTGGGGAGGACGGATACAGTAGCCGCGGCGCGTCAGGTTGTGTTAGGTTACGTTTGGTTTGGTCGTTTTTGTTTGGGTTAGGTTGGGATATCTTTGGCTTCTGTCATGTACACGCTAATGCGGTGGACTTCTGCGCCCTACTGTGCTCTAGTGTGGTCAGCTTGGCTCTGGGGATGCCAGCAATAGCAGTCTCGGCACGATAGGTTAAAGCAGGATAAGTTTCGTCGTGTTGAGTTAGCTTCGGTTAGGTTTGGGTAGCTTCTGCTTTTCTGCTATACGCTGCGATTCCACGCATTTGTGCGTTATACTCTCCCCTAATATGCTCAGCTCGACCCCCTGGGGGCCAGCAGTACAGGTCGCGGCACGTTAGGTTTAGACAGATTACGTTTGGCTAGGTTAAGTTACGTTGGGTTATGTTTGGATGGCTATGACTTTCTTGCTCAGAACAGATATTCTGTGTAATTTAGTGCTCTGCTGTGTCCAGTCGTATTCCGCTTGACTCTGGGGCGCCAGCGACAGTGGTCGCGGCCCGTTCGGTTGAGCCATGTTACGTTTGTTTACGCTAGGTTTGTTTTGGTTTGGCCAGGATATCTTCGACTTTTGTGTTTTATACTCGAATGCGGCGGAGCTCTGCGCTCTGCTGTGCTCCTGTATACACTGCTTGGCCCTGGCGAGGCCAGCAATTGTGTTCCTGGCTCGATAGTCTGAGTTATGTTAGGTTCGGTTATATTACGTTTGGATAGGTTAGGCTACGAAGGCCACGACTTTTGTCTTATAAATTGTTTTTCGGTGGATTTCTGCTTTCTACTGTGCTCCAATATATTCTATTTGGATCTGGGGAGTCCTGCAATAATTGCCTCATCTCGTTATGTCCAGTTACACTTCGTTTCGGAACGTTAGGGTATCCACTACTTTTCTGCTTTGCACTGCAATGCGGTGGATTTCTGCACTCTACTCTACTCTGGTATATCCTGTTGGGCTCTAGGGAGGCCAGATATAGTGGTCGCGGGACGCTTTGTTGAGTTAGGCTACGTTTGGTTGTGTTACGATTTGTTATGTTAGGATAGTACTCATCTGACCTTTGTGTTATAGAGTGTAATGCGGTGGACTTCTGCGCTCTGCTGCGCTCTAGCGTATTCAGCTTGGATCTGAGGAGGCCAGCAGCAGTTGTCGCGGCACGTTACGTTGAGTTACGCTACGTGTGGCTAGATTAGGTTGGAAAAGCTTATGTTAGGTTGTCTTCGCCTTTTGTGCTATATGCACTGCTATTCGATGGATTTCTGCGCTCTACATTGCTCTGCTACTCACTGCTCGAACATGGCGCGGCGAGCAATAGTGTTCGTGGCACGTCAGGTTGAGTTAGGTTACGTTTGGTTAGGTTAGGCTAGGTTCAGTTTGGGTAGGATAGCTTCGTCTTTCGTGCTATACACTGCTATTCTGTGGACTCCTGTGATTTACTGTGCTCTACTATATTCTGCATGGATTTGTGGATGCCAGCGGCAGTGGTCGCGGGACGTTACGTTGAGACACGCTACGGTTGGTTTGGTTAGGTTAGGCTAGGATAGGTCAGGATTTATTCGGCTTTTGTGCTATTCACAGCAATGCAGTGGATTTCCGCGCACTACAGTAATCTAGTACACTCTGCTTGTCTCTGTGCAGGCGACCAATGGTGGTCCCGTCATGTTAGGTACAGGTGCGTTGTGTTTAGGTATGTTACGTTTGGCTAGGTTGGGATAGGCTACTTCGGCTCTAGTGCTTTACACTGCTGTTCGGTGGATTTCTTTGATTTACTGTGGTCTAGTGCATTCAGCTCGGCTCAGGGGTGGCCGGAAGCCGTGGTCGCGGCACGTTATGTTTAGCTATGCTACGTTCGGTTAGTTTAGATTAGGTCAAATTAGGTTAGGGTATCTACGCCTTTTTCGCTATTCACTGCAATGCGGTGGATTTCCGCAGACTGCTTTGCTATAGTACATTCTTCTTGCTTCAGTGGGGCCACCTGTAGTGGCCTCGTCGTGTCAGGTTTTGTTAGGTTACGTTTGGTTATGTTACGTTTGGCTTGGTCAGGAGAGGCCACTTTCTCTTTTGTTCTATACACATCTATTCCCTGGATCTCTGCGCTCTAATGTGCTCTAATGTGCTCTGCCTGGCTCTGTGGTCGCCAGTAATAGTGGTCACGGCACGTTAGGTTGAGATATGTAACGTATCGTTAAGTTAGGTTAGGAAAGTTTGGTTAAGCTTCTTTGCTTTTGTGCTATCCACTACTATTCGGTGCATTTCCGGGCACTACGTAGCTCCACTATACTCCGCTCGAATATGGGGAGGCGTGAAGTGGCGTTCGTGGCACGTTAGTTTGAGCTGGGTTGCGTTTGATTTGATGAGGTTTGGATAATTTCGATTAGGATTGCTTTGACTACCGTACTATACGCTATTATGATTTCGGTTCCTGTGATCTAATGTGCTATAGTTTATTGTGCTATGTTTTGTGGTCGCCTACAGCTGTGGTCGCGGCACGTTATGTTGAGTCATGCTACGTTCCGGTAGGTTACGTGAGACAAGTTAAGGTGAGGATATCTTCGTCTTCAGTGCTGTACACTGCTATTCGCGCATTTCTGTGACCTAGTGTGTTCTAATATTTTCTGCATGGATCTGGCGAGGCCAGCAACAACCGTCTCAGCACGTTAGCTTGTGTTAGGTTACGTTTGGTCAGGTTAGGCTTTTGGTTAAGCTCAGTCAGGTTAACTTCGGCCTTCGTGCTATACACTGCTATGCTGTCGATTTCTGCGTTTTACAGTGCTCCTCCAAGTTCTGCTTAGCCCTAGGAATGTCAGCAATTTTGGTCTCCGCACGTTAGTTTGTGTTATGTTGCGTTTGGTTAGTTTACGTTAGGTTATGTTCGGTAAAGGAAGGTTAGACTTTCATGCTGTAAACTGTTGTCCGATGGATTACTGCGCTCGGCTGTGCTCTGCTATATTCTGCTTGGTCCTGGGGAGGCCACCAGTAGCGGTCGCGGCCAGTTATGATGGGGTATGCTAAGCTTGGTTAGATTACGTTATCCTAGGTCAGGTTGGGATAGATACTACCTTTGTGCTATACACTACGATTCTATTTACTTCTGCGCTTTACTGTCCTCTAGTAAGTCCTGCTCGATTCTGGGGGTGGCCAGCAGTAGTGTTCGCGGTACGTTAGTTTGGGTTGTGTTATGCTTGGCTACGTCAGGATTGAATATATCAGGAGAGGGTAGCATTGACTTTCGTGCTGTACACTGCAATTTGGTGGCTTTCTGCTTTCTACTATGCTCTAGCACATTTTACTTGGCTCTGGGTTGTAAACAATTGTTGCCGCGGCACATAGATTGTGTTAATCTACTTTCGCATACGTTCCGTACGCCTCTGTTAGGATAGGGTAGATTTGACTATTGCGCTGTGCACTGCGATTCTATTGATTTTTGCGCTCTACTCCCCTCTAACATGGTCTACTTGGCTCTGGCGAGGGCAGCAATGGCGGCCTCGGCATGTTAGGCTGAGTTATGTTACGTTTGGTTACGTCACGTTTGGCCTGGTCAGGATAGGGTAGCTTTGACTTTCGCGTTATACACCGACATACCGGCGATTTCAGTGCTGCACTTTGATATAATATGTTCCGCTTGTCTCTGGGGAGGCCAGCAATAGCGTTTGTGGCTAGTTTGGTGGTGTTCGTTTTTCGATTGGTTAGGTTAGGTCAGGTTACGTTTGGTGAAGATGGCTTTGACTTTTGCGCTATACACTTCTCACCGGTGGATCTCTGCGCTCTACTTTTCTGTAGTATATTCTGCTCGGCTATGGGGAGGCCAGAAATGTCAGTCTCGGCACGTTTGTCTGAGTTGCGTTGCGCTTGGTTTGGTTGTGTCGTGCTAGGTCAGGACAGTTTCGACTTTTGCGCTATACATTGCTATTCGGTGGATTTCTGCGCCCTTCATTGCTCTAATATGCTCTGCTTGTCTTTGGGGAGGAAAGAAATACTAGTCTCGGCACCATACGTTGTGTTATGCTACGTTCGTTGGGGTTGGGTTAGGACTGGTTGTGCTAGGGTATCTATCACTCTTGTGCTGTACACTGCAGTGCGGTGGATTAATGCGCTGTGTTGCGCTCTCGTATATTCTGCTTCACTCTGGGAAGGCCAGCGACAGTTCCCCCGGCACGTTAGGTTAAGAAAGATTGCGTTTCGTTATATTACGTTTGGATATGCAAGGGGGCGCGAGATTTCACCTTTGTGCTGTACACTGGCATTCGATGGCTTTTTTCACCCAACGTTGCTATACTATGCTCTGCTTGACTCTAGGGAGGCCAGTAATGGTGGCCTCGGGCGGTTATGTTGAATTTGGCTAAGTTTGGCTACGTTACACTAGTTTGGGTTAGGCTTGAATAGATATGACTTTCGTGGTACACAGTGACTTTCGGTGGATTTCTACGCTCTACTGTGATCTGCTACATTCTGCTTGCCACTGAGGAGACCAGCAATAGTGGTAGCGGGACGTTGTGTTGAGTTAGCGTATGTCTTACTGCGCAGAGGTCCATAGGTTAGCAGCGTAAAGCACAAAAGTCAAAGCGACCCTATCCTAACCTAACCACACGTAACATAATCGAACGTAACCGAACTAAAACTAACGTTCCTAGGACACTACTGCTGGCCTCCCCAGAGGCAAGTAGGATATACTAGGGAACTGTAGAGCGCAGAAACCCACCGCATTGCAGTGTATAGCAAGGGAGTCAAAGACATCCAGTCCCTACATAAACTAACTTAAACTAACCAAACGTAGCGTAGCACAACATAACGTGGCGAGACCATGATTCCGGGCCTCCCCACATCCAAGCAGGTCATACTAGAGCGCAGTAGGGCGTGGAAATCCACCGAACATCAGCGTACAGCACAAAAGTCAAAGCAACCCTGCCCTAACATTGTCAAACTTAACGTAACCGAACGTGACAGAACTAAAGCCAACGTGCCGATGACAAAACGGCTGGCCCCCCAGCGCCAAGCAGAACGTACTGAAGCAGAAGATAGCGCAGAAATGCACCGAATAGCTGTGTATAGCACAAAGCCCAAGCCTATCGTATCCTAACATAACCAATCGCAACATAACCGAACGTAACCTAACTCCCTCTCACGTGCCGTGAACAGTATTGCTGACATACAAACATCCGAGTGTAACATATTGGAGAGGAATGGAGCTCAGAAATCCATGGAATAGCAGTGTAAATCGGAAAAGTCAAAGCTGTCCTAACCAAACCAAACCTAACCTAGCCAAGCCAAATGTAATCTAACCAAACCTATCGTGCCGAAGCCGCCAATGCTGCGCTCACCAGAGCCAAGAAGAACATATTAGATGAGCGTAGAGCGCAGACGTCCATAGAATTTCAATGAACAGCAGGAAAGTCAACGGTATCCCAACCTAACCCAGCAAACCGAACATGACCAAACGCAACCTAACAAAACCTAACCCAACGAGACCAATATCGCTGGCCTCCGCGGAGCCAAGCGGTATATAGCAGAGCACAGTGGAGCGAAGGAATTCACCGAATAGCAGTTTATTTCAGAAAAGGCAAACAAATCCTGACCAAACCTAACCTTACCTAACCTAACCGAATGTAGCCTAACTCAACCTTACGTGCCGAGACCACCATTGCTGGCCTCTCCAGAGCAAGGAAGGGCACATTAGAGCACAGTAGAGCAGAGAAATCCACCGAATATAGGTGCATAGCACAAAAGTCATAGCAGCCGCAACCGTACCTAACCAACCGTAGCATTACAAAACGTAATCGAGCACAACCTAACGTGCCGCCAACGATATTGCTGGCCTCAACAGTTTCAAGTAGAGAATATCAGGCGAGAGTAGAACGCAGAGGTAATTAGAAGAGCAGTGTACAGCATAAATTCGGGGTTACCCAAACCTAGCCGAAAATAACATAGCCCAAACTTATATATCCGTACCCAACATAACGTGCCGCGGCCATTATTCCTGGACTCCCCATTGCGAAGCAGATTAGAGTAGAGCGCAACAGGGGGCATGGAAACGCCGCGAATATGTGTACAGCTCGAAGGTCAAAGATAACCTAACCAAACTAAGCCTAACCTTACCTAACTGAACGTAAGCTAACACAGCCAAACGTGCCACGATCGCTATCGTTTCCCTGCCGACATTCGAGCAGAGTATAGTAGAGCAAAATAGGGAGCAGAAATACACTGAAGAGCAGTGTATAGCGCGAAAGTCAAAGCTGCCCTCTCCAAACCTTACCAATCCTAACATGGCCAAACGTAACGTATCTCGAACTAACGTGACACGAACACCAATGCTGGCATCCACAGAGCCAAGCACAACATAAATATGGGAGTAAAGCGTGGAAATCCGTAGAATCGCAGTGAATAGCAGGGAAGACGGTGCTATCCAAACCTAGCCAAAGCTAACGAAACCGAAGCAAATGCAACATATCACAACCTGACTCGCCGGGACCGCTATTACTGGCGCCCACAGAGCAAAGCAGGGCATACTGGAGCACAGCATGGCGCTGAAATCCACGGAACATCTGTTTATACAGCGAAGGTCGAAGGTATCCAAACTTAAGCCAAACTAACGTACCCTAACCAAACGTTGCGCAACTCAACCTGACGAACGGAGAAAACCATTTCCGGCCTCCCGAGGGACGAAATGAGTATAGGGGAGCAATGTTTAGCCTAGAAATCCACCGAACAGTGGTGTACAGCGCAAACGTCAAAGCTGCTCTGTCCTAGCCAAACCAATTTTGGTATTACAAACGTAGCCTAACAAAACCCATTGTGCCACGACCACTATTGTTGGCCGCCACAGATTCTAGCAGAGTGTAGTAGAATACAGTGGTGCGCAGAAATCCGTCAAATAGCAATGTATACCACAAAAGTGGAAGATGTCGTAACCGAATCATATCTAACCTAACCTAACCAAACATAGAATAACTAAAACTAACGGGAAGATACCACTACTGCTGGCAACTCCAGAGCGAAGCAGAACATATTGGAGCGCAGCAGGGAGCAGATATTCACCGAGAATCTGTGTATGGCCCAGAAGGCAAGGCCATCCTAACCAAACATAATCAAGCGTAGCCCAACCCAACCAAGTGTTACATAACACAACCTGTCGTGCCACGGACGCCATTTGTGGCCTCCGAAAATTCGAATAGAGTATAGCAGATCAACGACGGAAGAAGAATCGCACCGCATAGCTGTGTATAGCAACAAAGTCAAAGATTTCCTATCCCAACCTATCCAAACGTAACATATCCCAACCCAAAGTACCTAGACCACTATTGCTGGTCCCCCCACCGCCATGCTGAACGTATTAGAGGAGAGTGGAGCGGAGTAATCCACCGAATAGCAGTGAACAGCGCAAAAGTCAAAGGTAACCTGTCGTAACTTATCCAATCGTAACCATACCAAGCATAGCAAGACTCAAACTATCGTGCCGCCCACAATATTACTGACACAACCAGTTCGAAGCAGAACATATTAGAAGAGAGTAGTGCGCAAAAATCCACAGGATCGCAGTGAACAGCAGAAAAGTCTACGATATCCAAACCTAATTCAAACGAAGCTAACATAACCGTACGTAACATAACTCTACATAACGCGTTGCGACCAAAGTTTCTGGCCACCCCAGAGCAAAGCAGATCATGTTAGGTCACAGTAAAGCTCAGAAATCCAACGAATAGTAGTGTATAGCACAGAAGTTAAAGCTGTCCCATTCTAACGTAACCAAACGTTGCATAACCTAACGTAATCTATCTCCACCATGCCGGCGTACACTGCTGCTCCTGACATCCCCACTGGCAAGCAGAATATACTACAGCACAGTAGATAACGGAAAGCCGCGTCGTTGCAGTGAAAAGAGCAAAGTAGTAGATAACATGTCCTATCCAGTCCCAACCTGAACCATGCAAATGTAGCCCAACCCAGGACAATTAGCCGAGATGACTATTGCGGTATTTCCGAGTGACAAGCTGAACGAATCAGATCACAGTGGAGCGCAGGAGTCCACCGAATAGCAGTGTATAGCACAAAAGTCGAAGCTGCACTACCCTACCCTAACCTAACCTAACCCAACTAAACGCAACGTACCTCAAACTTTCGTGCCTCGGCCACTATTGCTGGCCTCCGCAGATTCGAACAGAGCATAGTAGAACAACCTCAAACTTTCGTGCCTCGGCCACTATTGCTGGCCTCCGCAGATTCGAACAGAGCATAGTAGAGCAATATAGAGCGCAGAAATTCACCGAACAGAACTGTACAGCAGAAAAGTCAAAGCTACTCTGCCCTAACTTATCGAAACGTGATATAACCAAACGTATCCTAACTGAACCTTACGTGCCAAGACCACTATTGCTGGAACCTCCTCAGCAAAGCAGAATATAATAGGGCTCAGTAGAGCGCAGAGGGCCACGAAATATCAGAGTAAAGCACAATAGTCAAATATATCTCAACCTAACGCGACCGAACCTATCCAAACCAAGCGAAGACTAACTAAACTTGACGAGCCGAGACCACCATCTTTGGCCTCTCCAGTGCCAAGCGGAACATATCAGAGCACAGTGTAGCGCAGAAATCCACCGAATATCAGTGCATTGCTCAAAAGTCACAGTTAGCCTCTCCAAACCTGACCAATCGTAACGTAACCCAAACTGACGTGACGCGACCACTATACCTGGCATGCCCAGAGCAAAGCGGGGCATATTAGGGGAGAGTAGAGAGCATAAACCCATAGAATTGAAGTGTACAGCAGAAAATTCGAAGGTACGCGTGCCAAATCCCAGCTAACGTATAGTAACCAAACGTATCCTGCCTCAAACTAATCTGGCGAGGCCACTGTTTCTGGCCTTCCCAGAGCCAAGCAGAACATACTGGAGCACAGCAAATCGCAGAAATCCACCGTACAACAGTCTATGCCAAGATAGTCTGAGCTATTCAAACCTAACCCAAACTAGCATACCCTAACCAAACGTAACCTAAGCCAACCTACCGTGCCGGGCTCATTATTCCTGTCCTCCTCAGAGCCAAGCGGAGCATATTGGAGCAGAGCATAGCGAACAAGTCCACCGAATAGCAGTGTACAGCACTGTGTCGGTTGTCTGACATCACTATTTCTGACCTCCCCAGAGCGAAGTAGAATGGAATAGATCACAGCAGAGTACACAAGTCCGCGGCGTTGGAGTGTAAAGCGCAAAAGTCAAAAGTATCCTAACCTAACCGGATATAAGCTAACCCAACCAGACGTTGCCTAAATCAATGTAACGTGCCCAGACCAATAATGCTTCCTTTCCCAGGTCCGAGCCGAACACATGAGATCACAGTAGAGCGCAGAGATCCGCAGAAAAGAAGTATACAGCACAACGGTGAAAGGTATCCTCTCCAACACTAACCAAACGTAACGTAACCAAACGTAACATAATTAGATCTAAAGTGCCCAGGCCACTATTACTTGCCACCCTAGAGTAGGGCAGAGTATAGTAGAGTTATGTAGAGCGAAGAAATCGAGCGAATATCAGTGTACAGCACAAAGGTCGAAGCTTCCCTGCCCTGACCTAGCCAATCGTAGCATAACCAAACGAAACGTAAATCAGCCAAGCGTGCCGCGACCGCTATTACTGGCATCCCCAGTGTCTCGCAGAGTATAGCGGTGCAATACAGAGCGTAGAAATACGCCGCATATCTGTGTATGGCAGAGAAGTCAAAGCTATCCCGTCGTAACCTATCCTAACGTAATATAGCAAAATGTAACCTTGCTTAACCTTACGTGCCGAGACCACTATTGCTGGTCTCCCCAGAGACAAGCATAGCACATCAGAGCACAGTACAGCGCTGGTGTTCATCGAACAGCAGTATATAGCGCAATAGTCAATGCTATCATCTCCTCCCTCGCATAGCGCAGAAATCCACCGAAAAAGAGTGTATAGGACTGAGGTGAAAGCTATCCTTACCGCACTTAACGTAACCTGACCTAACCAAACGTAACTTCACTCAACCCAGCGTGCCGAGAAGTATATTGCTGCCCTCGCCAGAACCAAGGAGAGTATATTAGAGCACAGTAGGACCTAGCATTCCGCCGCACTGCAGTGTATAGCACGAAAGTCTAAGATATCCAGACCTTAGCTGAACGAACCTAAACAAACAAACGTACCATAACACAACATAACGTGCCGAGACCACTACCGCTAGACCCCACAAACCCAAGCAGAAGGTACTATAGACCAGTACAGTGCGCAAATCAACGGAACAGCAGTGTATATCACAACACTTGAAGCCATCCTATCCTAACTTAATCAAACGTAGCCTGTCCAAACGTAACCCAACTCAAACTAGCGGGACGAGACGTCTATTGTTGCCATCCGCAGAACGAAGCAGAACACATCAGAGGGAAGTAGAGCGCAGAGATCCGTAGAAAAATAGCGTACAGCACATAAGTCGAAGCTCCCCTATCCTAACATAACCAAACGTAACATATCCGAACGTAGCAGAATTCAGCCTAACGTGCCGAGGGCACTACATCTCGCCTCCCCAGACGGGAGCAGAACATACCAGTGCACTGTAGAGTGCAGAAATCAACCGAAGAGCAGCGTATAGCACAAAGGTCAAAGCTGCCCTATCGTAAGCAAGCAATTCATAGCATAACCACACTTACGGTAATTCCACATATCGTGCCGAGGCTACCATTGTTAGACTCCCAGTGGCAAGCAGAATGTAATAGAAAACAGTAGAGCGCAGGGACCCGCCGCATTGCAGTGTATAATACAAAAGTCAGAGGCACCCAATCCTTAGCTGAACTGGCTTAAACTAGCTGAATGTGTCCTATTTCAATGTAACGTGCAGAGACCGCTATTGCTGGCCGCCCGAGAGCCAAGCAGAACATATTGGAGCAGAGTAGAGTGCAGAAGTCCATAGAATAGCAGTGTATAGCACAGAAGTCAAAGACACACTATCCTCACCTAGCCAAAACGAACGTATCTTAACGGAACCTAACTCAACACCGCGTACCTAGACCACCATTGCTGCATCACCATGACAAGAAGGAAATAATAGAGTACAGTAGATCTCAGAAATCCAACGAAAAGCTGTGTACAGGACAAAAGTCAAAGCTACCCTTACCGAAATTAACGTAACCTAACCTATCCAAACGTAAACGATCTCCGGCTAACGTACAGGGACCCATATTGCTGGCCTCTCCAGAGCGAAGCAGAACATATTAGAGCACAGCGTAGCGCAGAAATGCACCGAAAAGCAGTGTATGGCACAAAAGACAAAGCTGCCATATCCTAGGCAAGCCAATCGCAAAATAACCGAACGTAACATAATTAAATCTAATGTGCCGGGACCACTATTGCTGGCATCCACAGAGGCTAGCAGAATATAATAGAGAACAGTGAAGCAATGAAGCCCGCCGACTTGCAGTGTATAGACAAAAAGTCAAAGGTATCCTGTCCTCACCAGAACTATTTTGAATTAACCAAACGAAGCCTAACTCAACATACCGCGCCGAGACCGCTATTGCTGGCCTCCCCAGATCCAAGCAGAATACTAAAGCCCAGTAGAACGCACGAATGCACGCAATAGCAGCGTATAGCACAAGAGTCAAAGCCGCCCTATCCTAACCTAACCAAGCACAACGTAACCAAATGTAACTTAACTAAAGCCGACGTGCCGAGACCGCTGTTGCTGGCATCCCCAGAGCCAAGCAGAACAGATTATAGAAGAGGGGATCACCGAGGTCCATTTATTCGCAGTGTATAACGGAAGAGTAAAAGCGATACGGACCTTACCGAACCAACTGTAACCTAACTAAGCGTAGCTCAACTCTATATAACGTGACGCAACCACTGTTGCTGGCCTCGCCAGGGACAAGCAGAGCATGGTAGGGCACAGTATAGCGCATAAATCCACCGAATGAGAATGTAAAGCACGGAAGTCTGAGCTACATCCACCAAATTTAAGATAATCTAACCGAACCGAACGTAACATAACTCAGCCCAGCGTGCAGATACAACAGCTTCCACACTGCCAAGTAGCACATACTATAGTACAGTAGAGCGCAGAAATCCAGGGAACAGCTGTGTGTAGCAAAAAAGTCCAAGTTAACCTATCCCATCCTTACAACACGTAACTAAACAAAACGTAACCTAACTCGACGTAACCTGACAGGTCGGCTATTGCTGATATCCTCAGAGCCACGCAGAAGATATTAGAGGAGAGTAGCGCGCAGAAATTCATAAAATAGCAGTGCATAGCACAAAAGCGAAACCACCGTGTCCTAACCTAACCAAATGTAACGTAACCGCAACCGAGACAAAGCTAGCGTGCCGAGGACACTGATTCCCGCCCCACAAAAGCCAAGCGTAACATACTAGAGCGCAGTACGGCGCAGAAGTGCAGCATATAGCAGTGTATAGCACAAAAGGATGAGAAACAGTATCCTGCCCTAACCAGCCGCAACATAACCAAACGTAACCTAATTAAATCTAACGTGCCGAGACCACTACTGCTGGCCGCCCAGGGGCGAGTGGCACATACCAGAGGGGAGAAGGGCACAGAAATCCTTGGAATCGCGTTGTAAAGCAGAAAAGTGGAAGCTGCCGAAAGCTATCCCAAGTTAACGTAGCCTAACCAAATGATGCCTAACTCAAAATAACGTACTGCGACCACTGTTGCTGGCCTCGCCAGGGCCAAGCAGAATATAATATAGTATAGTAGAGAGCAGGAATCTACCGAATAACAGTGTGTAGTACGAAAGTCGCAGCTATCCTAATCGAACTTATCATAAGGCAAACTAACCAAACGTAATCTTACTCAACCTAACAGGCAGAGGCCCATATTCCTGGTCTCCACAGAGCCAAGCAGATCATACTAAAGGAGAGTAGAGCGCAGAAATCCATAGCATGGCAGTGTGCAGCTTAAAAGTCTAAGATACCCTATCCTAACCTAACCAATCGTAACACAGCCGAACGTAACATAACAGGTCCTAACGCGCCGAGACCGCTATTGCTGGCCTCCCCAGAGCCAAGCAGAATATCCTAGAGCACTGTAGAGCGCAGAAATCCACCGAAGATATGTGTATAACGCAAAAGTCAAAGTTAGCCTATCATAAACCACCCAATCGTAGCATAACCAAACATACCCTAATTCCACCTAACGTGTCGAGACCATAGTTGTTGGCCTCCCAGTGGCAAGCAGAATATGATAGAGGACAGTAGTGAGCAGGAACCCGCCGCATTGCGGTGTAGAGTAAAAAGTCCGAGATACCCCGTCCTTACATGAACTAACCTAAACAAATTAAACGTGGCGCTTCTTTACATAACGTGCGGAGACCACTACTGCTGGCCACCCTAAAGCCAAGGAGGACATGTTAGAACAGAGTAGAACGCAGAAATCCACCGAATAGCAGTATGTGGCACAAAAGTCAAAGCTATCCTCTCCTGCCCTAACACAACGTAACTTAAACAATCGTAACCTAACTCAAAATATCGTGGCGAGACGTTTATTGGTGCCCTCCCCTGAGCCAAGCAGAACATATTAGAGAAGTGTAGAGCGCAGAAATCCACGGAATAAAAGTGAATAGCATAAGACCCGAGCTACCCAATCCTAACCTAACCAAACGCAACACAACCGTACGTAACAGAGCTAAAGCCGTCGTGCCGAGGACTCTTCTGCTGGCGTCGCCAGAGTCAAGCAGAACATACTAGAGCACAGCATGGCGCAGAGATGTACGGATTTGCAGTGTATAGCGCAAAAGACGAAGCTATCCTTTCCTAACCTAATCAACAGTAACATAACCAAACGTAACGTAATTCAACCTAATGTGCCGATACCTCTGCTGCTGCCCCCCTCAGGGACAAGCAGAATATATTACAGCATGTTAGACAGCAGAAATCCATAGAATCGCAGTGTATACCGGAAAAGTCAAAGCTACCCGAACATAGCCCGAACCAACGTAACGTAACCAATCCAAGGCTGACACAACACTACCTGCTGCGGCCACAATTGCTGGACCCCCCAGGGCAATGCATAATATGATATAGCACAGCAGAGCGCAGAAATGGACCGAAAAACGGAGTATGCGGCGAAGGTAAATGCTATACACGCCTAACCCAAACAAAGGTAACCATGCCGAACGTAGCCTAACCCAGCTCAACGTGCCGAGACCACCATTACTGGCCTCCCCTGAGCCGAGTACAGTTGAGCTACGTAGTGCTTATAAATCCAACGAATTGCAGTGTATAGCACACAAGTCATCTCTACCCTATCCTGACCTATCCACACGTAATGCAAACAACCATAGCCTTTCATAACCTAACGTGCCATTACCAATATTGTTGGACTCCCGAGAGCCGCGCATAGCACAGTAGATCATTGCAGGGCACTGAAGTTCGCCGAAGTGCAGTGTATAGCACAAACATCTGAGCTATCGTATCTTAACCGCACCAAACGTAACACATACGAACGCAACATTGCTCAGTCCAGCGTGTCGACAGCACTGTTGCTGGCTTCCCAGGGCCAAGCAGGAAATGCTCGGGTAAAGTTGAGCGCAGAAATCCCATGCACAACAGCTTGTATCACGAAAGGAAGTGCTGTCCAAACCTAACCCAAACTGACGTAACCTATCCGAACCTAGCCTAGCAGAACCTAGCCTACCAAGCCCACTATTGCTGACCGCCCCAGAGTCGAACAGAGTATAATAGAGCACAGTAGAGCGCAGAAATTCACCGAATAGCAGTGTATAGCACAAAATTCATAGCCATCCCGTCCAAGCCTAACCTAACCTAAACTAACCAAACGCAACCGAACACAACCTATCGTGCCACGATCCCCATTGCTGGCCACCTCAGAGTCGAGGAGGGCATAGTAGACGAACGAAGAGCGCAGACATCCACCGAATAGCAGTGTATAGCACGAAAGTCAAAGCTGTCCAAACCTAACCCAAACAAACATAACCCAACCGAACGTAGCCTAACTCAGCCTAACTTGCCGAGACCACGAATGCTGGCCCCGGTGGGCCAGGCAGAACATATTAGAGCACATTAGAGAGCAGAAATTCTCCGAATAGCAGTGTATAGCACGAAAGTCAAAGATTTCATGGCATAACATATCCAAACATTGCATAACCGAACGTAAAGCAAACGAAACTAACGTGCCTAGGACACCATTACTGCGCAAAGCAAAGCAGAACAGATTAGAGCAAAGTAGAGTTCAGAAGTCCATATAATCGAAGTGCATAGCACAATAGTCGAAGCTGCCCTATCCTGTCATAGCCAAACGTAACAGAACCGAACGTAGCTATCCCCAAGGTAACTCGCCGAGTCCACCGTTGCTGTCCCACCCAAAGCCAAGCAAAGCATGTTAGAGCGCAGTAGATCGCTGAAATCCACTGCATAGCAGTGTATAGACAAAAGTCAAGGATATCCCATCCTAACTTAACGAAACCTTGCCTAACCAAGCGTAATATAACTCAACCTGAGGTGACGCTACCACTACTCCTGGCGTCCACGGAGACAAGCAGAGTTTGGTAGCGCACAATGGGGCGCAGAAGTTCATAGAATTGCAGTGTGTAGCACAAAAGTCATAGCTACCTCAGTCTAAGACAACGTAACCTAACCCAACCAAACGCAACATAACTCAGACAAACGTGCAGAGACAAATATTGCTGGGATCTCCATAGCCAAGCAGAATATACTAGAGCAATGTAAAGCGCAGAAATCCACCAAATAGCAGCTTATAGCTCAAAAGTCAAAGCTATCCTGTCCAAACGTGACTAAATGTAACATAAGCAGACGTTACGGTACCCAAGCTTACGTGTCACCACCGCTATTGCTGATCACACGAGGGGTAAACAAAGTCGAGCAGAGAAATGTAGAACGCTGAAATCGTCCGAAAAGCAGTGTATAGCACAGAAGTATGAGCTATCCTATCCTTACCGTACCAAACGAGACATAGGCAAACACAACATAACTCAGGCTGACGGCCCGAGACCAATACTGCTGGCCTCCCCATAGCCGAGCACTGTATGATATAGTACTGTAGAGCGCACAAAGCCAGCGGATAGCAGTGTGTAGACAAAAGTCAAAGCCATACTGACTAAACATAAGCTAATCTTACATAACCAAGCGTAACGAAAGACAACCAAACGTGCCACGACGGGTACTGCTGGACTCCACGGAGACAGTCGGGCGTTAATGGATCAATGCGGTGTACAGGTATCGACCGAGTAGCAGTGTATAGCGCAAATGTCGAAGTTATGTTATCTTAATCGAGGCAAGCGTAACACACCACCAAAGCTAGCACCCGCAGAGCCGAGCAGAATATACCAGAGCATAGCAGAGCGCAGGAATCCGCCGCATTGAAGTGTAAAGCAGAAGAGTAATGTATATCCTAACCCAAATTGACCTAACCTAGCCTAATCAAACGTAAGCGACAAAAACATAACGCGCCTAGCCAACTAACGCTGGAATCCCCAAGGCCACGCAGGGCATATTAGGGGGAGTAGAGCGTAGAGGTTCATAGAATGGCAGTGTGCAGAACGAAAGTTGGGGACATCCTAACCTAATCCAATCAAACCTAAAATAACCGAACGTATCCTGTCACAGCCTAACGCGTCGCGGCCACTATCTCTGGAATTCTCTGAGCAAAGCAGGTGGTAAGAGATCACAGTGGGGCGCAAAAGTCCACCGAATGGCAATGTAAAGCCAAAAGTAAGAGCCATCCTGACCTAACAAATCGCAAACCAAACAAACGTACATAACTAAAAGTAACGTGCCGCGACCACTATTACTGGCCTCCCCGGATACGAGCAGATCATAGAAGAGCACAGTAGAACGCAGTACTCCTGGGAACAACGTTGTGTAACACGAATCGCAGAGCTGTCCATGCCTAACCCAAACTAACGTAACCTAACCAAGCGCAGCATACTTCAGCCTAACGTGCCGAGACCACCATTCGCGGCATCCCCAGTGCCACGCAGACCATATTACAGCACAGTAGAGTGCAGTAATCGACAGAAGAGCAGTGTATAGCAAAAAGGTCAAAGCTATCCCATCCAAAACTGCCCAAACGTAACGTAACACGAGAGTTGTCTGGCGCGACACGACCACTATTGCTGGCCTCGCGAGAGCCGTGAAGAGCATAGCAGAGCAATGTGGGGCGCTGTAATCCACGGAATAGCTGTGTAGAGCGCAGAAGTCAAAGCCGTCCAAACCAAACGTAACCAAATGTAGCCTAATCGAACTTAAAATAAGAAAGAGTAGAGCGCAGAAATTGATCGAATGGCAGTGTAAAGCGCAAAAGTTGAAGTAATCCTGTCCTAACATAGCCAAACGTAACATGACCAAACGTAACCTGACTACTCCTAACGAACTGAGACCACTATGGCTGCCCTCCCTAGAGCAAAGCAGAAGATACTAGAGGAGGGTAGAGCGCAGAAGTGCATAGAATCGCGGTGCATAGCACAAAAGTCGAAGATATCACATCCCAACATTGCCAAATGTAACATAACCGAACGTTGCTTAGCTCGATCTAAGGCGCCGAGACCACTATTGCTTGCCTTCGCAGATCCAAGCAGAATATGATAGAGAAGAGTAGAGGCCAGTAATCCACCGCATTGCTGCGTAAAGCACAAAAGTCAAAGATATCCCAGGCTAACCTGACTTAACCTAACCTAGCCAAACGCGGCCTAACGCAGCTTAACGTGCCGAGGCCACTATTGCTGGCTTCCGCGGAGCCAAGCTGAGCATATTAGAGCACAGTAGAGCGCAGAAGTCCACCGAATAGCGGAGCATATCGCTACAGACATAGCTACACTCTTCTACCCTAACCAAACTTAACATAACCAAACGTATCAAACTGAACCTAACGCGCCGACACCACAATTACTGGCAATGCCAGAGTCGAGCATGATGTAGATGGGAAATGTAGAGCGTGCAAATCCGCTGGATAGCAGTGTACGGCACAAAAGGCAAATTTGTCCTACCCTAACATATCCAAACACAATTTAATCTGCCGTATCCTAACTTAACATAACGTGCCGAGGCCACTATTGCTGGAATCCCCAGTGCCAGGCAGAATACACAAGGGCACAGTAGAGCTCCGTAATCCACCGCATTGCAGTGTATAGCACAAATGTTAATGTCATCCTAACCTAAGCTCTCCTAACCTAAAAAAGCCGAACGTAGCCTAACTAAACGTAACGTGCAAAAATGCTATTGCTGGCAGCCCCAGAGGCAGGCATTTCATAATAGATTAATGTAGAGCACATTAATCCACCGAGTAGCGGTGTATGGCTTTAAAGTCGATGGTGTCCAATCCTAACCTAACCAAACGTAACAAAGGGAAACGTTATATATCTCATCCTAACGCGACTAGACCATTACTACTGAGCTCGCCAGAGGATAGCAGAATATATTAGAGCAGAGCAGAGTGCAGAAGCACACCGAGAAGCAATGCATAGCTCAAAAGTTAAAGCCACCATTTCCTAACCCAGGGAATTGTAACATAGCCAAACGTAACATAAGTAAAAATAACGCGACACGACCACTATTCGTGGTCTCCACAAACTCGCGCAGGGCATGGCGTAGCACTGTAGAGCGCAGAATTCCACCTGATAGCAGCATATAGCAGGACACGCAAAGCTACCCTAACCTAACGCAACGTAACTTAGCGTAACCGAAAGTATTCTAACTCAACCTGACGTGACGCGACCACTATTACTGGCATCCCCAGATTCGAGCAGGGTATAGTACAGCAACGTAGAGCGTAGCAACACACAGACTTGCAGTGTACAGCACAAAAGTCACAAATGTCCTAGCCTAACCTAACCAAACGTACCCTAACCAGGCGTAGCATAGCACAACGTAACGTGTCGCTACCACCATTGCTGGCCTCCGCAGAGCCAAGCCGAATATACTAGCGCTCAGCAGAGCGCACAGATACTCCGCGCTCTACTATGAAGCTCAAAAGTAAAATATATCCTAACATAACCTGACATAACCTAACGAAATCATATGTAACCTATCTCAACGAAGAGTGCTATGACCGTTATTGCTCAATAAAAGAACACAGCTCTTCACAGATTCGGGCAGAGCAGAGTAGGGCAAAGTAGAACCCAGAAATCCAACGAATTGCAATGTATAACGCAAAAGCCTAAGCTCTGCTCTCCTAACCTTACCAACCGTAACACAACCAAATGCAACATAACCCAGGCCAACGTGCCGAAACCAATACTGCTGGCCTCCTCAGAGAAGAGCAGAGAATATTAAAACACAGTAGAGCGCAGAAATCCGCGCATAGCAGTGTATCGCACAAAAGTCTGAACTACCATATCCTAACCTCACCAAACGTAACATAACCCAACGTAGCATATCTCAAACAAATGTGCCGAGATCACCGTTGCTGGCCACCATAGAGCCAAGCAGATCATACTAGAGCACACTGAATCTCAGAAGTCCACCGTATAGCAGTGTACAGCACAAAATTTGAAGCCACCCTATCCTAATATGTACAACCTTAACATAACCAAACGTTACATGAATCAACCGAACGTACCCCGCTCGCTATTGCTGGCCTCCCCCGAGTCAAGCAGAGTATACTAGAGGAAAATGGGGCGCAGAAGTCCATCGAATCGCCGTGCATAGCACAAAACTTATATCTATCGAGACCCATCCCATGCTAGCATAACCTAACCGAACGAAGCGTACCTTACCAAAACACGCCACGGCCACAGTTGCTGGCCTCTCCAAGTCGAAGGAGAATGTAGTAGAACTCCGCCGTGCGCAGAAATTCACCGAAAGTCATTGCTTAACAATAAAGTCATAGCTACCACTGCCGAACTTAAGCCAACCTAAGCTAGCCAAACGCAGCCTAACACAACCTATCACGACGAAACCACTATTGCGGGCCACGCAGAGACAACCAGAATGTAGAAGAGTACAGTAGAGTGCAGAAATCCACCGCATGGCTGTGAATCGCACAAAAGACGTAGATATCCTAACCTAAGCTGACCTAATCCAACATAACCAGACGCAGCATAACCCAACATAACGTGCCGCGACCAATGCTCCTGGCATCCCCATAGTCAAGCAGATTGTAGTAGAGCACAGTAGATTACAGATATCCACCTAATAATAGTGTATAGCACGAATGACAGTGATACCCTTACCGAGCTTGACATAACCTAACCTAACCAAACGTATCATAACTCAACCTCACGTGCCGGGATCACTAATGCTGGCTTCCACAGAGACGAGCAGAATTTACCGGAGCACAGTATAGCGCCGAAATCCGCGACATTGCACTGAACAGCACAGAAGCCGTACATACCGTAGCATAACTTGGCCTAACCTAAACTATCCGAACGCAGCATATCTCAACATATCGTGCAGCGACCACTGCTCCTTCCACACATCCAAGCAGAATGGAGTAGAGCAGTGTAGGTCACAGAAATACATCGAAAAACAGTGTACAGCACGTAAGTAGGATCAACATTAACCAAACGTAGCACAACCTAGCCAAACCAATCGTAACTTAACACAACCTAAAGTGCCGCGGCCGCTATTGCTCGCCACCCAAGAGTCGAACAGAGCATAGTAGGGCACAGTAGGTCACAGGTATCCAACTGACAACAGTGTATAGCACGAAAGTCGAAGCTATCCTGAGCAAACATAGCCTAACCTAACCTAAGCGAACGTAACCTATCTCAGCCTGACGTGCCAGGAGCACTATTGCTCGACTCAGAGTCGAGCTGAGTACAGTGGAGCAATGTTGAGCGCAGGGATCCCCCGAACAGTCGCGTACAGCGCAAAAGGCTGGTGTACCCTCGCCAAACCTGGCATAACCTAACATACCCAAACGTAGCATAGCTCAACTTAACGTGCGGCGACCGCCGTTGATGGCCGTCGTAGAGCCAAGCAGAGCATATTAGGGCACATTAGAGCGCAGACGTCCACCGAAAAGCAGTGTATAGCACAGTAGTCTAAGTAGACAATCCCAACCTTGCCATACGTACCACAACCAAACGGAGAATATCCCAACCTAACACGACGGGACCGCTATTGCTGGCGACCACAAAGACAAGCAGAATATACTAGAGCATAGTAGCGCACAGAGGCCCACCACATTGCAGTGAATAGCACAAAATTCGAAGATACCCTAACCTAACCTGTCCCAAACTAACGTAACCAAACGTAACATAACTCAACCTAACGTGCCGAGGTTGCGATTGCTGGCCACTCCTGAGGAAAGCAGGATATACTAGAGCACGCTTTAGCGCAGAAGTACACCTGATAGCAGTGTATAGGACAAAAGTCAAAGCTATCGAGTACTAACATCTCCTATCATAACATAAACGAACGTAACATAGCACAACCTAACGTACTCCGACCACAATTTCTGCCCCACACAAAGTCGAGCAGAACTTATTAGCGGACAGCAGAGCGCAGAAATACATAGAATCGCAGTGTATATCACAAAAGTCATATCTATTCAAACCTAACCCAAGCTAACATAACATAACCAAACGTAGACTACATCAACATAATGCGCCGCCGACACTACTGGTGGCCTCCCAAGGGACAAGCAGAATATAGTAGAGCGTAGTCTTGCGCAGAAATCCAACGAAAAACCGTGCATAGCACGAAAGCAAAGGCTGTACTTACCGAACTTAACCCAACCTAAACTGACCAAAGATAACCTAGCTCAAACTAACCTGCCGAGACCAATACTGCCGGCATTTAAATAGCTAAGCGTAATACAGTGGAGCAGAGTACAGCCCAGAAATACTCCGAAAAGCAGTGCATATCACGAAAGTCCGAGTTAACCTGACCGAGGTTCACCTAACCTGACGCAACGAAACGTAACCTAGTCCAACTAACTTGCCGGGCTACTATTACTGGCCGACAAGGTGTCAAGCAGATCATGTTAAAGCACATTAGAGTGCAAAAATCCACCGAATAGCAGTGAATAGCACAAAAGTTGAAGTAGCCTATCCTAACCTAGCCAAACGTAGTACATCCGGACTCATGACAAACTCAACCAATCATAACGAGTCTGCTATTGCTGTCCTCTACACGGGCAAGCAGAATGTACTAGAGCACGATAGAGCGCAGAAATCCAACGAACAGCAGTTTACAGCTCATAAGCCAGAGGAATCGTAATCGAGCCATCATAGCCTAACATAATGAAACGTAACATTACTCAACCTTACGTGCCGTGACCATTATTAATGGCAACCCCAGAGCCGAGCAGAATATATTTGAGCGCAGTAGTGCGCAGAATTCCAACGAATAGTTTTGATTGGCTCAAAAGTCTTAGCAATTCTCTTCTAACATGATCAAATTTGTCATATGCAAACGTATCGTAACTAATCCTGACGCGACCAGACCACTATCGCTGGCCACACCAGAGCCAAGCAGATAATAATGGACCGCAGTTGGCCGCAGGAATCGGATGATAGCAGCTCATAGCACGGATGTCTGAACTATCCTATCCTAACCTCAACAAACTTAAGATAGCCAAACGTGGCATAGCTCAAACTAATGTCCCGAGACCACTGTTGCATTCCACCACAGAGCCAAGCAGGATATACTAGTGGACAGCACAGCGCAGAGAACATCCTCATTACATTGTATAGCACATAAGTCAAACACATACTGACATAACCAGACCTTAAATAAACGATCCAAACGTAGAGTAGCTCAGGACGACGTGATGAGGCCAACATTGATGGCCTCCCCAGAGCCAGGGAGAGCATATTAGAGCATATTAGAGCACCTAAATCCTTCGAAGAGGAGTGAATAGCGTATAAGTCACGGCAGTCTATCCTATCACTGCCAAATATAGCGTATCCAAGTGTATCCTAACTCAACCCAACACGACGAGACATTTATTGCTGAAATTCACAGAGGCAAGCAGGGTACACTAGAGCACAGTAGAGTGCAGAGATCCACCGCATTGCGGTGAAGAGCACAAGAGCCGTAGATGCCCTAACCTAACCTGACCCAACCTAACCTAACCAAGCTTTGGATATCTCAGAGCAACGTGCCGCGCCCACTGCTGCTGGCCTCCCGAGACCCGAGCAGAATGTAGTAGAACCCAGTAGGTAGCAGATATGCACCGAATAGCGGTGTATAGCACAAAAGTCTTAGCCATCCTATCCTAACATAACCGGACGGAACGTAACCAGGCGTAACATAGCTGAACATAATGTGCCGAGACCACTGTCGTTCCCTCCCCAGAGGAAAGCAGAAAATATTAGAGCACAGCAGAGCGCAGATAATCCACCGGTTAGCAGTGTATCGCCCAAGAGTCAAAGCAACCCTGCCCTAACCATGGCAAACGTAACGTTACCAGACATAACATAATCCAACCTAACGAGCCGAGACCACCATTGCTGAGTCCTAGCCTAACCAAACGTAGCGTTACTAAACGTTACATGACACAACCAAACGTGACGAGAAATCTATTTCTGCCCCCATCAGAGCCATGCAGAACGTATTAGAAGAGAGTAGAGCACAGAAATCCGTAGAGTGGCAGTGCTTAGCGCAAAAGTCAAAGCTACCATACCCTAGCATAACCATACGTAACCATATTCAACCCAACGCACCGAGGCCACTATTGCTGGCCTCCGCAGAGCCAAGCAGTAAATACAAGAGCACAGGAGAGCACAGAAATCAACCGACTAGCAGTGTATAGCACAAGAGTCACGCTGCCCCTCCCTAACATAGCCAAACGTAACGTAACCAAACATAACATAGCACAGCCTAACGTGCCGAGACCGCAATTGCAGCCTTCTCAGAGCCAAGCAGGGCGTATTAGAACAATCTAGAACGCAGAAAGCTGTTGAATTGCACTGAACAGCACAAAAGTCAAAGTTTTACAAACCACACCTGATCTAACGCAAACGAACCATACGAGCCGGGACCACTAATGCTGGGCTAACCAGAACCAAGCACAGCGTATTGGACCAACGTTTAGCGCAGAGATCCACCGAATAGCAGCGCACAGCACAAATATCAAAGCTATCCTATCCTATCCAAGTCAAACGTCACACGGCAAACGTAACCTAGTTTAAACTAACGTGTTGAGAACACAGATGTCGTCCTCCGCAGAGCCAAGGAGGATATATTAGAGCGCAGTAGAACGCAGAGAACCACCGAATAGAAGTGTATGACTGACACGACAACCCTGACTTTTGTGCTATACGCTGCTGTACGGTGCATTTCTGCTTTCTGCTGTACTCTAATATGCTCTGCTTGTCCCTGTGGAGAGCAGCGATATTGGTCTCATCACGTTACGTTGAGTTACACTACGCTTGTATAGGTTACGTTGGGATACGTTAGTTTGGGTTATCCTCCGCTTATGTGCTATGCACTGCAGTGCAGCGGATATCTGCGCTCTACTGAGATCTAGTGTCTTCTGCTTGGCTCTGGGATTGCCAGAAATAGTGTCCGCGGGACGTTATGTTGAGTTAGGATACGTTTGGTTGTGTTACGATTGGCTACGTTACGATCGGATAGCCTTGACTTTTGCTTTATACACTGCTGTTCGGTGCACTTCAGCATTCTACTGTGCACTAATGTGTTCTGCTTGGCCCTGGGGAGTCCAGTAATATTGGTCTCATCGAGTTATGTTGCGTTACACTACGTTCGGATATGTTAGGTTAGGACAGGTTGGGTTATGTTATCTTCGACTTTTGCGCTATTCACTGCAATGCGGTTTATTTCTGCGCTCTACTGTGCACTAGTAAACTCTGCTTGTCTCCGTGGAGGCCAGCAATTGTGGTCTCGTCAAGTTAGCTTGAGTTATGTTTCGTTTGCATTAGTTACGTTTGGCTAGGTTAGTATAGGCTACTATGACTTTTGCCATATTCGCAGTTATTCGGATGGTTTCTACACTCTGTTGTGTTCAAATGCGCTCTGATCGGCTTTGGATAGGCCAGAAATATTGGTCTCCTCGTGTTACGTTGAGCTACACTACATTCTGATAGGGTAGGTTAGGTCGAGTAAGGTCAGGATGTGTCTGACTTTTGCGATAAACACTGCAATGAGGTTGATTTCTACCCTCTGCTGTGCTGTGGTATATTGTGCTTGTCTCTGTGGCAGCCAGCAATTGCAGTCTCGGCACCATTAGGTTGGACTAGGTTACCTTTGGATAGGTTACGCTATGTCACGCTCGGTCAGGTACAGCTAGACTATGCGTGCTACACACTGATATTCGTAGGAATTCTGCGCTCTTCTGTAACATTCTTCATTCCGCTTAACCGTGGGAACGCCAGCAATATTGGTCTCGGCACGTTAAGTTGAGTTTTGTTACGTACGGATAGTTCAGGTTTGGTTAAGTTCGGTAAGGGTAGCCTCGACTTTCGTGCTATACACTCCTTTTCGCTGAAATTGTGCGCTCGACTGTGCGCTACTATACTTTGCTTGGCTCTCGGGAGCGCAGAAATAGTGGCCTCGGCACGTTGTGTTCAGATGTGCTAAGATTGGATAGGTTAGATTGTGTCATGTAGGATTTGACTCTCTTCGACTTTTTCGCTACACGCAGAAATGAGGTGGATTTCTGCGCTCTGCCGTGCTCTAGTATATTCTGCCTGTCTCTGTGGAGGCCAGCAATATGGTCTCGACGCGTTAGGTTGAGCTGTGGCACAGTCGGCTTTACTACGATTCGTGAGGATAGGATAGGGAAGATTGGACCCTTGGCTATACACTTCTGTCCGCGGAATTCTGCGCTCTACTGAAGTCTAATATTTTCTGCCTCGCTCTGTGGAGGCGGACAATAGTGGTCTCGGCAGGTTAGGTTGAACTAGGTTACGTAAGCCTAGATTATGTTCGGACATGTTAGGTTACAGTATTTTCGACTTCTGAGCGATTCACAGCAGTGCGGTGGATTTCTGCTATCTACTGGGCTCTAGTACCTTCTGCTTGGCTCTGCGGAGGCCAGCAATGGTGGTCTCTGCACGTTAGGTTGAGTTGTGCTACGTTCTGCTATGTTACGCTTCGTGAGGTTAGGACACGATAGTTAGGTCCGTTGTGCTATACACTACTGTTCGCAGATTTACGCGACCTACAGTGTTCTAATACTTTCTACTTCGCTCTGGGGATGCCAGCAACAGTGGTCCCGGCAAGTAAGGTAGAGCTAGGTTACGTTTGCCTGGGTTAGGCTAGGTCAGGTGAGGTCACGATACCTCCAACTTTTGTGCTACTTACTACAGTGCGGCGGATTTCTGCGCACTACTGTACTCTCGCACATTCTGCTTGTCTCAGTGGAGGCCTGCAATAGCTGTCCCGTCAGGCTAGGTTGTGTTATCTTACGTTTGGGTATGTTACGTTTGGCTAGGTTAGGATAGGATGCTTTGACTTTTATGATATTCACTGCCACACGGTGGATTTCTGCGTTCTAATGCGCTCTTATATGCCCTGCATGGCTCTGGCGTGGCCAGTAATGGCGGTCTCTGCACGTTAGGTTGCGCTATGCTACGTTTCGTTAGGTTAGATTGTTGAGGTTCAGTTAGTATTTCTTTGACTTTTGCGCTAAACGCTGCTATTCGGTGGATTGCAGCTCTCTACATGGCTCTGCTACAATCTGATTGGCAATAGGGAGGCCAGGAGCAGTTGTGGCGCCACGTTATGTTGAGTTATGCTACATTTGGTTGGGTTAGTTTGAGACAGGTTAGGTCATGGTATCCTCGACTTATGTGCTCTACACAGCTTTGCGGCTGATTTCTGCGCTCCACTGTATTCTAGTAAATTCTGCTTGGCTCCGCGGAGGCCACAAATATTGGTCGCATTCGATGCGTTGGGTTTGGCTACGTTTGGTTCGGTTAGGTTAGGACAGGTTGGGTTAGCATGTCTTTGACTTCTGTGCTATTCGCTGCAACGCGGAGGATTTCTGCGCACCACTCTGCTCTAGTACATTCTGCTTGTCCCTGTGGAAGCCGGCATTAGTGGCCTCGTCACGATAAGTTTATTTATGTTATGTTAGGATATGTTACGTGTGCCTAGCTTAGGACAGGCTACATAGACTCCTGTGTTATACACTGCTGTTCGGTGGATTTGTGCGCTCTACATTACTCTACTATACTCTGATCGACTCCGGGGAAGCCGGTGATAGTGGTCCGGGCGTGTTAGGTTCAGTTATTCTACGTTCGTTTAGGTTACGTTAGTTGTGTTATGTATGGATTGCTTTGACTTTCGTCGTGTAAACTGATGTTCGGTGGAC
This sequence comes from Eufriesea mexicana, assembly GCF_001483705.2. NCBI lineage: Eukaryota > Metazoa > Arthropoda > Insecta > Hymenoptera > Apidae > Eufriesea > Eufriesea mexicana. The sequence continues at coordinate 31,296 of NW_016910779.1, forward strand.
TTCTGCTCTCTACTGTGCTAGAGTATGCCCTGTTTGTCGCTGAGGAGGCCAGCAATATAGGTCCAGGCACGTGAGGTTGAGACACAAAACGTTCGGTTATATTACGATCGGTAATGCTAGGATAGGATGGCTTTGACTTTTATTCCTTACACAGCCATTTGCTGTATTCCTGAGCACTACATTTCTCTAATATGCTCTATTTGGCTCTGGGGAGGCCAGCAATAGTATTCTCAGCACGTCAGATTCCTGTACGGCACGTTCAGTTTGATTAGGCTGGGACAGGTTAGGTTGGAATAACATTAAATCTTGTAGAACACACTGCAAGGCGGCGGATTACTGCGGTCTACCGAGCCCCAGTACCTTCGGCTTGTCTCTGTGGAGGCAGGCAACAGTGGTCTCAACTCGTTAGGGTGAGTTGAGCTACCTTGGTTTATGTTACGTTTGGCAATGTTGGCATTGGCTAGCTTCGACTGTTGTGCTTTGCGCAGCGATTCTATGGATTTCTGTGCTCTACTCTCTTCCAATGTGTTCTGTTTGGATCTAAGGCTGGCAGCAGTAGAGGTCTCGGCACGTTAAGAAGGGTTAGGATACGTTGGGTTTCGCTAGGTTTGGTCATGTTGGGGAAGGACGTCTTCGGCTTTCGTGCTATACACAGCTATGTGGTTGATTTCTGCGATCTACTGTGCTGTAATATATTCTGCTTCGCTCTGGAGAGGCCAGCAATTTTGGACGCGGCACGTTTACTTGGGCTAGGTTACGCTTGGCTTTGTTTGGGTAGGTTGCGTTTGGCTAGTATAGCTTTGACTGTTTTGCTATATACTGCTATTCTATGGACCTCTGCGCACTACTGCTCGCTACCACACTCTGCTTGTGTCTGGCTACGCCAGGAATAATGGTCGCGGCAAGTTGGGTTTAGTTACGCTACGTTTGGCCATGCTAGGCTTGGTTACGTTTGGTTAGGGTTGCTCTGGCTTTTGTGCTATGCACTGAAATTCGGTGGATTTCTGCACTCTACTGTGCTCTTGTCTGTACCGCATGGCTCTAGGTAGGACAGCAATATAGGCCTCGGCTCGGTGGGTACAATTATTCTACGTTTGGTTAGGATAGTTTGATTCATGCTAGGTTAGGATATCTTTGACTTTTGTGCCATATACTGCGATTCGGAAGCTTTCTGCGCTCTACTGTGCTCTAGTGTATTCTGCTTTGCTCTGGGGAAGCCAGCGATAGAGGTCTCGTCACGTTAGGTTACGGTATGTTGCGTTTGCATACATTACTTTTGTATATGTTAGAATAGGATAGGTTAGACTCTTGTGCTATATACTTATATACGGTGGACATCTGCGCTCCACATTGCTTTGCTATACCGTGCTGGAAACTCCGCATGCGAGCAACACTCGTCATGGCGCGATAGGTTGAGCTAGGTTACGCCTGGCTAGGTTAGGTTGGGCCAGGTTTTGTTAGAGTATCGTTGACTTTCATGCTGAACACAGTTGTTCTGTTCATTCCTGCACTCCACAGTGCTCTACTCGGATCTGCTAGACGCTTGGGTGACCAGCAATAGTGGTCGGGGTACGTTACGTTGGGTTCGGTTACCATATGTTAGGTTATGTTAGTTTGGGTTAGGTATGGATGTCCTTGACCTTTCTGCTGTACGCTGCGATGCTATAGATTTCTGCGCCCTAATTTCCTCTAATACTTCCTTCTTCGCTCTTGAGAGGCTAGCGATAGTAGCCGCGGCACGCCAGGCTCAGCAAAATTACGATTGGTTGCGCTGTGTTTCGTTGGGTTAGGCTGAGATAGCTACAATTTTTGTGCTACGCACTGCAATTCCATGAAAATCTGCTCTCTACTATGGGCTATAATACAGTGCCTGTGTCTGTTAACGCCAGGAGTAGTGGTGGCGGCATGTTAGGTTTGGTTACGTTCAGTTATGATAGGTCATGTTTGGTTATGTATGGTCGGGATATCTGTGACTTTTTTGCTATACACAGCTATTCGGCCGTTTTCAGCGTCCTACATTGCTCTGCTATACTCTATTTTTCTCTCGTGGGGCCAGCAATAGCGGTCGTGGCTCCCCAGGTTTTGTCCGTTATGTTTGGTAATGTTACGTTTGGTCATGTTAGGAGGGGATAGCTTTGACTTTTGTGCTATACGCTGCTGTTCAGTGGATCTCTGCGCTCTGCTGTGCTCTCATATGATCAGCGCGGCTCTGGCGATGATGGCAATAGTGGTCTCGGCACGTTAGGTTGAGCTATGCTATGTTCGGTTAGGTTATGTTGATTAGGGTTTGGTATTGGTAGCCTCGCCTTTCGCGTTGTACACTGTTATTTGGTGGAATTCTGCGCTCTACTGTGCTCTACTATACTGTGCTGGAATCTGGGAAGCCAGCAATAGTGGTAGCGGCACGTTATTTAGAGTTATGTTATATTTGGTTATGTCAAGATTTGATAGGGTAGGAAGGTATAGCTTTAATTTTTGATCTCTACTCTGACATTCGGTGGATTCCTGTGCTCAACACTGCACCAATACACTCTGCTCGACGCCGGACAAACCAGCAACAGCGGTCTCTGCACGCTAGGTTGAGTTATGTTACGCTTATCTTGACTAGGTTAGGTTAGGTTTGACTAGGGCTGTTTTGACTTTCGTGCTATACACTGCTATTCGGTCGATATCTGCGCTCTGCATTGCTCTCATGGCATTTTCTTGTCTCTGGAAATGCCAGCAATAGCGGTCGTGGCACGTCTGTTTCACTTAGGTTACGTTTGGGTAGGTTAGGTTAGGCAAAGCTTGGTCAGGAATGCTTTGACTTTTGTGCCATGCACGGCAATGCGGCGGACTTCTGCCCTCTACTGTGCTCCATTATGTACTACTTGGCTATGGCCAGGCCAGCAATGCAGGTCTCGGCTCGTTAGGTTTATCTATTCTACGTTCGGCTATGCTAGATTTTGTCATGTTAGGTTAGGTTATCTTGTATATTTGTGCTATACACTGCTATTTGGTTGAATCCTGCGCTCTACTGTGTCCTAGTATATTCTGCTTGGTTCTTGGTAGGCCAGCGTATGTGATCTCGGCACGTTATTTTAAGTTAGGCTGTGTTTGGTTATATTACGTTCGCATATGTTAGGATAGGATACGTTTGACACTAGCGCTGTACACTGCTATTCGGTGGAGCACTGCGCTTTGCATTGCTCTACTTCACCCTGCTCGGCTCTTGGTATGCGAGGAATAGTGGTAGTGGCACGTCAGAATTTAGTAGCATACGTTTGGTTGGGTTACGTCGAGATATGTTTGGTCAGGGTAGCTTCGACCTTCGTGCCGTGCACAGTTATTCGGTGTACTCCTGCCCTCCACTATGCTCTACCCGAATCTGCTAGACACTGAGGGGACCGGCTGTAGTGGTCGCGGCACGTAACGTTGAGTTTCGCTACGGTAGGTTACGTGCGGTTAGCTTGGGTTAGGTTTGGATATCTTTGACTTTCCTCCTGTACACTGCCACCTTATGTATTTCTGCGACCTGCTCTGCTCTATTATGTTCTGCGTGGCCCTGGTGAGGCCTGCAATAGTGGTCTCGGCACGGTACGTTCTGTTAAGCTGCGTTTGGTAATGTTACGTTTCGTTATGTTATGAGAGAATAGCTTTGTCTCTTGTTCTGTACACCGCTTTGCGGTGGATGTCTGCGCGCCACAATGATCCTCTATACTCTACTCGTCTCCGTGGAGGCCAGCAACGGCAGTCGCGGCTCGAAAGATTGAGTTAGATTACGTTTGGCTAGATTAGGTTAGGATATGCTTGGTCATGGTCTCTTCGACTTTCGT